>NC_056723.1:10598026-10613026 GCF_018831695.1 Puntigrus tetrazona
CACAGTATTAACAAGGTTTACTCACAAGTATTCGGTCACATCAATCTCTCCGCTTCTCTCTCTCTGTCTCTGGGTCATGTATCATAACAGTTTTGAGTTGCTAGGAAACTGTCTCTTTCTGTTTGCCCCCTGACTTGCACAGGCTCAATTCAGTTCAAACTGTTCACACCTAATATCCCAAAATTGATGTTAGTGTGAATTGATTGCATCATTTTTTTGTTTGTTTTAAAATCAGCCTTTACTTTCCCCTTAATTTGTTATTTTCTTTGTGTATTATTCAAAAGTGGTCTTTGTCACTTGCAATTAATAATTAGCTGTTTGTTTGAGATGAGTGTAAGACATGACCTGTAAATGTATGTGATCCCTCCCAATTGCAATTACTCCCAAATGTTATTTAGTGCAGAAACTCTGCATTAAATAGCATAGAGTGAAGAGAGCATTTGATATGATGGTAAACCAAAATAGTAGTAATTATAATATTAATAATTATTTCATATTAATAAAATGGCATATAAAGACAAAATGTTAAATGCCCTGCATACATTCTGCCACTATCCACGCAAATGTATAACATTTAGACACAATATTACACACACAATTACAGTTTTTCTTTTAAAAAATAAGCTAAATGGAGATTAATAGGTATCATAATATCTGATATCTATATCATCATAGATATTAGATAACATATTTTTGATTGTTTGTTACAAGGTTCAAATCTGTTAAAATGCTTTTAAGTACTCTGTATGAATGGAAATCACTTAAGTGTTCTGATAGTAGGCAGATTTTTTTGTCTGCGGGTGCTTTCTGCCCTCTTGTGTTTGGAGTGGGAGTGATGGGTGGGAGTACATCACAAACATTACACATCAGTGTGCTTTGCTATTGAGAACTTTGAGCGTGATGAAAATTATATGGACTGCGAACTAAACCATTAATAAACCAGTGTGCTATAATCTGACCCAATAATACATTTCTTGTGCAAATCAGCATATTAGAAAGATTGCTGAAAGATCATGTGACACTAAAGACTGGAGAAATCATGCTGACAATTCAGCTTTGCATCACAGAAATAAAGTACATTTTGAATTGTATTAAAAAAGAAAACAGATATTTTAAATAGTAAAATTATTTCACAATATTTTTGTTTCATTACGGTTTCAATTAAATTAGCAAAAGAGACTTAAATAAACAAAGAAAAAAATCTTAAAGAATCCAAAGTTTTTAATAGAAGTGAATCTGCCACTTTTGTAAAATGTAGAAAAGTCCAAAGTTCGTCATTTTAATACTATGTGTTTGCTGTTGTAGTTTGTAGTTCCGAGCCAGAGAATGTGCAAGCCAACCCTCATAATCACACCAGTATGCTTGTGATCTGGGAGAGGCCGCGGGCTGTTTATGATTCGAGCATAGAGAGATACTCCGTCACCTACCGACCAACCCAGGGTGATGATGAATCGGCCTTGGAGTACTTGACTGACGGAGACCAGGATGTGGTAATACAAATAACTCTGTGTCATAAACATCAGATATTAACCAACACATCTCGAAAATCAAGCCTGCATTGTTAAGGTCACCTTTCACTTTTTAGAAATTGAATAACATCTGATAATCAATTGTGATTAATTTTGTCTTTTGTCACCACCAGGGGGCAATTATTCAAGACCTATTGGCCAACACTAGTTACATGGTGCAGGTAGTTGCTGTGTGCACCAACGGTCTGTATGGCAGAGTGAGTGACCAGCTGAGCGTGGACATGCCCCTGGATGATCCTGGTAAGACCAATCGCTCCCGCCGCCCTCGCATCCGTGGAGAATGAGTTTACAACACTCATGCCCCACATAGTTTTAATGCAAATGTTAGACAAAAACCTCCAAATGTTCAAAAAAATCCAAAATCCTTTGCAAACCAGTTACCTTGTTCAGCAAAAGTGGTGTGATGCCATCTAAGATTTATGAAAAAATGGACACAATTCTTGTACGTTTCACAACTTTTAGCCAGAAACACACATAGATTCAAATGCTTGACCTATGCATTGAACGAGCAAAGTAAACACGCAGTTTGTTCTAATTGCTGTATTCTCCAGGTATTAAAAACACATTTTGGATTGTAGAGATGCACAAACTTGATTTTGCGAAGCATACTCACGTATTTGCATTTGACTGTCCTGTGTAGTGTTAAATAAGGCTAACACAAACTGATTGCACATTTAAAATAACTTAATTGCTGGCAACTTCAGTAGAATATTTTTATTTATATTTATTTAAATGTTGTCATTAGTTTGAACTGTAAAAGGAATGTCTGTTTTTAGGTAGACTTAACTTTTTAAGTGTTGTCTAAACTTGTCTTAAAGGATTTTTCTCTTATTCTCTGTCTGTCTATCTTATACTTTGTCATCACTATCTGCATTTTGAATTTCCTTCTATATACTAAGATTTTTTTTCTGTCTCTCACAAATACTCACAATTTCAATGGACTATTTGTGCTTTTTATGTTCTGTCACTGGAATGTCGGGTCTGTATTTTGCTCACTGATTTATAATAAACTTATCTGTCTATCTAAGAATCCCTGTCATCATATTTCACTGTACATGGATATATGTGTTGCCATTTTCCAATTCTCACATATTTCCTAAGTCACAAGACATTTTTTCATTATTATGTGAAAACACATTTGAGTGGATTTGGTTTACATAAGTAAATAATGGGCCAGTCTGTCTGATTAAATCATGCATCTTCTACCTTTTAATGTTTCCATGCTTCACAAACCAATTTTGTCCACATATCACAAAATTCCTGTCATTGAGTTTGGTTCCCATGGCAGGTAAGAACCTGCAAGAGACTGTACTCTCTCTCTATCTCTGTGTGCTGGGAGGCTTTTTAATGCATGAAGGTGTCCAAACTTTCCTGTTGTGTGATACAATGTGTGGAATAAAAAACTGACCCATTGACCCTAAGATTGGTCCTTTTGTTTTCTCTTTGCGTTGAGGAATAATCTAAACAAGCTTTCTGTTTGGTGGTGGCCTGGTTGACCTTTCCTTCCTTCTTATCCTCAGTACAATCTCAACAGCAAAAGGCAATGCTAAATGCCAGAAAAGTCCCTTTAAGGCATTTGGTTTGTCATTGAATAATAATTTGAAACCCAGTTTTTGTTTTGAGTTGTGTTTCTCCGACATTGAGCATTTCTTTGTCCATCAAGGATAAAATTGTAAGAACTGATATACAAGATGGTTTAGTTTCAGTGTCTTAGACATTGTTATAAAAAAACAGCATAGAAAACGTACCTAAAGCTGACGTGTAAACCAACAGTATTACTCATACAATGTTTTAATTCTTTTATGTCTGGTTATTTTTCAGAAACAGACAATGACTCCAACTCATTTGAGTATGATGAAGAGGTAAATGTCAACATTAAGTTACTTAAGTGATTTTTTTTTTATAAAGTAGAACTAACAAGTCTTTTTCTCTGTCCATCTTTTTCGTCCATTTCAGGAAGACTATCACATCAATCCATTTTTGATCAGACCTGGCACAAATCAGCTTCCATATCCTTTCCAAACCACTACCACTGGTCCGAGAGCTACTACAACACAGCGCTCGATGCATCCAATCTTTAAGACGACACCAAGGACTCATGAAAGAAGATTCCCGATAGAAGACTCCCAGAAGACTCATGATCATTATTTTCCAGCAGTATACACAGATAAACCTACTTTGAAATACACAGACCAACCTACTATCCATGCAACAATAACTACCAGTTTTGTTGTTGATGTACATACCACTAGACCAGGTGATTCTAGCATTGTAGCAGGTGTATCTTCAGAGTCTGATGGCCAAAGTAATACCTTCACACATTTTCCAACAAGCATCAACCCTGAAACAAGTGTTACCCCAGAAACAAGCAGAACACTTGAAGCAAGTTTTACCCCAGAAACACGTAGAACACTTGAAACAAGTGTTACCCCAGAAACAAGTAGAACACTTGAAACAAGTTTTACCCCAGAAACAAGTAGAACACTTGAAACAAGTTTTACCCCAGAAACAAGCGGAACACTTGAAAAAGGTTTTACCCCAGAAACAAGCGGAACACTTGAAACAAGTCTTACCCCAGAAACAAGCGGAACACTTGAAGCAAGTGTTACCCCAGAAACAAGCGGAACACTTGAAGCAAGTGTTACCCCAGAAACAAGCGGAACACTTGAAGCAAGTGTTACCCCAGAAACAAGCGGAACACTTGAAGCAAGTGTTACCTCTGAAACCATCAGAACCCTTGAAACAAGTGTAACCCTTGAAGCAAACCTTACCCCTAAAACAAGCAGAACTCTTGAAGTAAGTGTTACCCCTGAAACAAGTAGAAACGCTGAAACAAGCGTAACCCTTAAAACATCTGTAATTTCACCTTCGATAGACATTGTGGACGTTGAGAAAGTGACTCAACCTATAACCGAGTCACACAGCTATGTGGAGAGTTCAGTGACTGTAGCCCCATTACCTGAAATCCCAATGGAATCAACTTCCTCTACCTTCCCCCCAGAGGTCCCTCTGTGGCCTACAACTGCTAGCTTGCCTGCTGCTTTCAGCACTGTTCTGTCGCAGACCACCCAGCCGGTGTTTAATGGTGAGAGTGCCTCGTATGCCCCCTCTGTATTTGACACTTTGTCCTACTTGCATGCAAGTCCTGTGTCCCCCTATTCCTTAAGCAGTGTTTTGTCTGAGCCCATCCCTGACTGGGACATCCCGTACACTGTTTCCATGCTGGTGTACGGTGGTGCACAGTCGATTACCCCTTCCCCTTCCTACCCTACCCTATTCCTCACTGGCTCTGTGTCTTATTTAGACATGGAGCCTGTCTCTAGTGGTGATTGTAATGATGATGATGGTGATGATGATATTTTGTCTGGGTCCATTTCCGCTGACCCTCAGTGTAGAAGTACCCTTCAAACGTTACCAGAGGTGACTGCTTCTGTGGTCTCCATGCAGCCAAGCTCTGAACATGACCTCTTTGAGTCCCTCAGTATTGTTTCCACTCTGAGCAAACTTGCACATCTCCAGCCTTCAGTTCCTGTTTCTAGCGGCTACTCTCTGATGAAGACAACCCTTGGCTCTGACTCTTCTCTCTCAGGTAGCGTTAAGGACACTAGACTGCTGACGGAATGGGTAGATTCATCTCTAGTAACTCCTACATTTAGTCAAGACAATGGTGCTGAAATCTCTCTGCATGCCTTTTCTAACTTCCTGCTGCCCTCCTCTACTTTGGGACTGCCCCCTCGTAGTGGTCTCTTGGGTGACCCATCTAGTCCTGTAGAACACCATTCATTTCTATCCACCTCCAGTGCTGGTACTCCTCTGTGCAGCGACGCAGGCTTGGAACTCCACACCGAGGCTTCTTTGTCTTCTCTTCCTATTTCCATCATTCCTTCTAGTGACTTCAGCATTTCTGTTTCAGCCGGCATCAGCAGTGTTGCACAAATAGCAACAGGACAGTCCCAGGGAGTACTTGCTTCTGTAAGGTCATCAACTATTGCGTCCACCTCTACTCCAGAATTCATATTTATACCTACTCCTGTGGTGCCTCCAACTGTTGCACCTACCTCTGCCCCAGAATCCATCTCAGTGATTGCTCCTGTGGTGCCCCCAACCGTTGCAGTTTCCTCTGCTCCAAATTCTAGTTCCATGCCTACACACTCTGCAGATGGACAACTAGAGAACAGTGCCTCAGGCTGGGCTCTTGACTTAGATTGGGGACAAAGTTCTGCATCAGGAGATGGGAGCATCGTCCCATACATCACTACTGCCACTCCTACAGAGGTGCCTCCTAATGAGACAGACGATGGGAACGAGGAACACTCTTCCTCCTTCTACTTTGAGGGTGAGAATGGGACAGATAGTGAATCTACAGAGTTGAAAGTCGCTCTGCGCCCCAGCCCGTCTTGGACTCTAAGAGGAAGTGGGGAAGAGGAGAGTGGATCAGGTGAAAACCTCACAGATAACGAGACATCTTCAGACTTCAGTATTCCTGAGCGCACTGAGAGGGATTCAGAGGAGGAACCAGTGGAAGGTAAAGCTCTTGGTTGTTGACGTCCATTCCTGAAGGTGCCTCTTGATTTAGACATTCTCAGAAGCTTGATCAGTGAAGAGCCTTGAAGTACCTGAAAGCTCTTGCTGCAAGGACAACTAATCCATCCTAAAAATGCCATAACCCACCACAAATGTCACCTAAACAGCTAAAACCTCATCCTGAAAGTGTTTTGTAGAAGTTAGTTCACTGGGAAGGTAAGATTGAAGATCCTTAATTAACATACCCATCAAATCTTATGAGGATTTAGACTAAAGGTTAAAGAACCATCATCTTAATTAGAAAATCCCATCATCACAATATATGTCTGATTTCTAGTTCTATGTGATTCCTGTGTGTTGTGTTTTGTGTTGCATGTTCTTCATGTGATACTTGCTAAAATGTGTATTAGCATGCTCACATCTGTCATCAGAAACTTACCAACAGCATGTTGTCCATCTCAATTTAAATCCAAGACACCTGTTTATAAATTTAGACTTTACTGTAGAGTTTATGGGTTTGACGTTTTGATTATTCTTCTATGGGATAAGTCATTTCACTGTTTGTCCAACAGAGAGCAGCAAATCTCTTATATTTGGTTAGTAGTAGGTGACAGCTGGCAGTGGCAGCATTGTGTTTTGGCTGGGATGCCGGGGTCATCTCAGACAGTCATAGGCCAGGTCTTAATCTCTCAAACGTGTCTGTCTGCAGTGAATCATGACCTGTGAACTCTTTAGCTTCTTAGTGTCAAAACACATTTCTGATGGAATAGATTAAGTGGTGCTATACCAATCCTTATAGATGACATACTGATTATAGGCTCTTTAAGAATCAAAGAGAAACTGAGTCAATATTCTGTGTGTCCAATAGCTTGAACTCGATATGTTAAAGAGGTGGTTTTTAGTGGTTGTATGCAAATTTTGAGTTTAGTTTTTCCAAAATGTCATTTAAATGTTTTTTTTTTTTTTTTATCAACTGAATTTTTATTGTCGACATACAGTCCATATTTACATTATTTTAAGCCATTTTTACTTTTGGCATACTGGTTTGCAAATGATGTCATTTTAGTGCAGTAAGATCAGCCTTGATCTGTGTTACAAGTTATGTGGATTGTTTTAGTTCCACTTGTCTTGAAGGTGTGTAAAAATTGTTTTGTAAGGTGAGTTTGTTTGCGTTGTCTGGCATACAATATTTATTGTTTAATTATCTCAATTTGCCAAATATGTTTGAGTCTAACAGGATACTTCATATTCCATCAAGAACATTGGTGATTTTTGGTGATGCTTTGATCTGAGAGGGGTGTTTTTAACCCTTAGATGCCGGTAACAGCAGTCATGAGTCGCGGGTGGGCCTAGCTAGCAGCATAGAGCGCCAGAAGAAGGCTGTGATTCCTCTGGCTGTGGTCTCCATCCTCACTTTCCTGGGTCTCGTTGTTTTGATTGGCATTTTTATCTACTGGAGGTAAGTCCTATGGGTAACAGCATCTTATTTAATATAGAATGATATATTTAATATAGATGTGAAACACATTTACTTTTTTAATTAACGTATATAATCGGTTTATATAAATTATCATTTTTATTATTTGTCTTCATTTCTATTTAGCATATACTAGCTAACCTTAAAAAATAAACAGTCAAATAATATTTGAACCATATTTACCCAAGCACTTTTTTCTGTGCATTTATCTCTATTTTGGCATCAGTCATGCATGGTCGGAGAGGATGCATGGAAAACAAAAATATACTTCCTCTAAGACAGCTGCTCATGATCTCCATCATATTGTTACTAATCCATAATCATAACAATCGTCGATAAGGGGGAGAAGGGGGAGCGTTGTGGCCCCATGAGGAGCGTGTTGTCTGTCTGTGATGGGGGTCTAATCTTGGGCACAGACCCAATCTCACACCCACCGGGTGAGGGACCACCTCAAAAGGAAACAAGAAAACAAGCCATGATGTGGTTTTCTCTGTGTGTGTGTATGTGTGTATGTGTGTGAAAGTGCTCAAAATTCACACCAAAGCGGTAAAAAATGGTCCTTCCACACCAGGATTGAAGTCTGAAATCCTGTTTACCATCAGATATTCCCAACCGTGAAATAAGCAACTTTGGCAATCCAATCAAGAACACGTCTCAGATGTGTAAACAGTTTAGCGGCACAAGATTGTACATTTCTCATTCCGACGTGCCTCTTGCCCCTTCAACATATTGCTCATGCTTAACTTTTTGTTGTTACACCGCGAAGATTGCGAGGAGATTAAATCGGTAATCTTGGAGCCGGTGATTAAATCTCCGATACGCTGATCTGTTGTTTGTGGGCCTACAGGGAACACATGCTGCCAGGCTGGAGAAAGAACTTCCACGTGATTATGTTTAACACGACCAAGTCATGTTCATGTCTTGTTAGTGCAGTCGTGGGTGGTTCAATCTCAGCAGAACATGGGCATGTTCGACTGCTTGTCCATCTGTAGCTACATGGTGCTCATTTGGAGAGCAGACAGATGCGCACTTAATGGGACGTCTTGAAACGTTAGCGTTAAATCTGTGTCGCCCATCATTGTGGTCACTAATCCCTTCCAAGAAGTTTCCATTTTAGACAAAACAGTTCAGGAAGTTCTCTTGGTGATCCTGTTAAAAACGTGTTGTGGATTAGATAGGCTGAATATGGCTTTTGTGTTTATTTTTTAAGCTTAGAGTTCAATCTCCAGCACATATGTGGATAAGACAACAACATACAAATAATCAAAGCTTTCATGTTCAAAACATTTTTTTTTTTTTTTATATATTTTTATTTACTTTGTGTCAAGGTAATTTGAGTAGTAAATCTGTCCTACAATGCTATTCAGTCAACAGTATTTATGTTACATAAAGAGTGGAAAAGCGTTTATTGCTCTTACAGGAAATGTTTTCAGACTGCTCATTTCTACATTGAAGACAGCACATCACCCAGGGTTATATCCTCCTCGCCGTTGCTGAGCCCTGCAGGTAACAAGTACACTTTTTCATAATCATAATAGGAAGTTTTCAATGATACTAATAATATTTGGGTCAATAACTTCAATTTATAAAAAAAAAACAAAAAAAAAACCCCATAAAATATAATTCATGTATTTAGTGACTTGCATACGCCTTGTCAATGGTGATTGTTTTTGTTTTGTTTTTTTAAATAAATTTTTTTAATTTTTTTGGAAGGATTAAATTTGAAAATGTCAAGTGGTGCAACTGTCCAGAATTACAGGAAAATGCCTCATTAAAAATTTATTATAGAAAAGAAAACATTAAATATAGTTTGAGAGCCTATTTATATGATCATTTATTATATAAAATTATTTAAACAAAACTATATTAAAATTATTATATTAAAAAGAAACTGTCATGTGGTGCAACCAACTTGCAGAAAAAAATAATAAATGATCATAATACCATAGCGACCACCCCTACAGATCCTCTTGTGTCAAGGTCAAGTCCCTTAAAATAACAGATCGGTGTTATGTGGTGCAACTTCCTAAAATTTGATTAGATGTGTAAATATATATATGTGTATATATTTATAAATCATTAATCAGTGTGTACCTCAAAATTGCATTTAAATGTTATTCTTGCTCAAATAATAATTAGAAAAGATTTTTACTCCTGTTTTGCTCATCAGACATGTCTTATACTTCCAGGTGAACATGAACCCCAGCCAGTAAAGCAATTTGTAAAGCACGTGGCTGAGCTTCACAACACCAACTCATTTTCTAGAGAGTTTGAGGTTCGTATCCATCATCCCCCCATCTTTTGACACTCTTCAAGGGACAGCTGTCTCATGTGAGCCTTGATATAGCAGATCAACATGTCATTATGGCATGTCTTATAAATGAATTGTTTGGTTCATTCAGGCACGCATATTCCCTCTCTATCCATTCATGCGTGAACGCAGGTTGCTGGTAATAAATTTGAGTTATAATTAGGTCAGTAACGCACTCGGCTCTATGTTTCAGTCAGGTGCACAAAAAGACCCAGTTACAGCTTCATTAACATCAATCAGTGTCAGATTGTAGATTCTCACCATAACATTCAATTATTCACACTTCATTAGATCATGCAAAAATCAAGAAAGCTTTAATTGGACACAAACCAGGCAGTAAACCTAATTATTAGTTCTTGTCATGAGCACATCCTACAAAAAAGTGATGGATTTGTTTCAGAAGTTGCTCTGTTGCTTTTTGTGTCGTGTTCAGGCTGAATTATCGTAGCAATATGTGTTTGTGGCATGCTTTTTATGTTAAACACCTGCACTGATACAAACAGTAGTGTTTGAATGCATGTTTTGTTCAATCCGTGGCAGCAGGTCTTTGGATTCTGTTTATTTCGATTGATCATAGTTGATATTTGTGACCACATTCATTCGGTGAAAAATGTTTCTGGAAATTTGGTCATTCATTTATTATTCTGACTTTCTGTTACTCTAACAGACATGCAAAATAGTGGAATATTTACTGGATCAAACTACAACCACAGTTAAAATATTGATTAAAAATGTATTATTTCCCAAGGTAATTATATATTTGATATATTCCCACCTTTTTGCAGTCATAAAGATTAAAGAAAAAGATTAAGAATTGCACTGTTTTTGCCTTGAAACATCAAGTAATTTGACTTCATATTGCAACACACTATATATCACAGTTGCAACTTTGTTTTACAATTGTGACTTTATATCTAATAATTGAGACCTCTCAATTATTTCACAATTGTGGCTTTAAATAACAATTGCATTTATTTTTGCAACTATTTCTCATCATTGAAACTTTATTTCTTGTAACGTGGAGGTTTTATTTAACAATTGTAACTATTATAATTGCGAATTTACAGTATATCTTAAAAATATAGCTTTATTTCAAATTCTTTAAACTGCAGCTATGCTTACATCATAATTACGTCTTTTTTCACAACTGTAGCATTATTTCTTGTCATTGGGAATTTGTATTTAAAAATTATGGCTTTATTTTACATCTTATTTTACTTTATTTTGCAGCTTTATCATAATTGTGATTTCCTCTCTGAGCTGTGACTAGTTCACGTAAATGCCACGTTGTTGCACAGGGTGACTTTATATTCTATATTATATAAATAATTATATTTACATTGCAGCTTAAGTTGATTTTAATTTTGACTTTATTTCTCATAACTGTGTTACTCAATATCTCACAACATGGCGTCATTTTTTGCTTTAGTGACCAATCAGCATTCAGAACTTAGTACAGTTAAATGAGCAGAATCCAACCCATGCTGCCAGTGCTTTTGCTGTTATATGTTTTTCTGGTGCACAGTTTGTCACTGTATTTCATTGCTTTTTGCATTCTCACCCCCCATTAGATATTGAAAGAGTATTTTGAGGTAAGTCACGTCTCCCTTTAATTTGTTTGCTTTTCATAGCTTTAGCATGGATTTGTGATGTTCGCTTGTCTGCACTTGTGTGGAGTCTTTGACTGTCTTCATGGCAGACTGTTGGAATAGAGGCTTGTTTTTTGTGTTTTTTTTTTTTTTTTTTTTTAGGAAGTTCAGACGTGCACCGTGGACCTCGGAACAACAACAGACTGTTCCAGCCATCCAGACAATAAGAACAAGAACCGATACGTCAACATATTAGCCTGTGAGAACCACTGCCACAAATATAAGCATTAGAGGCATGTTTCTGTGACTAATATAAAATTGTAATATCTTCATTTACATCCTTTAGATGATCACAGCAGAGTGCGCCTCGCACCCCTACATGACAAAGATGGGAGAAGCGGAGGCGACTATATAAACGCCAACTACGTCGATGTGAGAGATTTTACCTAAACTCACAAGCATTGCCAGGCAAATCATGGTCATTTTATCATTATTTAAACAGTGAGGCATGACTAGCTCAAATTGTAAACATTTAACTAGAATAAGTGATGAATACTCTTAAAAGCACTGCTGATATGCTATTGATTCAATCATAAGAAGGTCAGGCCCTATAGTAATATTATGTCACTGGAGGTGTCTTTTAAATATTTAACCAAGACTACTTTCTCTTTCCCATCCTGAAGCTTTACCTGTCTCTTTTTTTGTTTCACACAAGGGTTTTAACAAACCGAAAGCCTACATTGCATCACAAGGGCCCTTAAAGTCCAGCACAGTGGATTTCTGGCGGATGGTGTGGGAGCAGAATGTGGGAGTGATTGTTATGATCACAAACCTGGTGGAGAAAGGAAGGGTAAGCCATTTTATTGCAGAATAGATTAAAATAATATCTGACATTTAAACATATTTTGCTGTCATCAAAAACATTTTCATATGGCTTCAGAAGATTTAGAATATAGCCATCAAAGGTCACATGGACCAGAATATATGTTTTTTTTCTGGTGGAATAGCAAAATTGTTAGGGTTTAGAAGCAGATGAAAATAAGTAAGTTTTGATATATTTAATTTTGGGAGACAGGACAAAAACAAACATGGGTTTATTCAACCTGAATATAATAATGTCTGTCAATTTCACAGAGAAAGTGTGACCAGTACTGGCCTCTGGAGAACCAGGAAGAGTATGGATGTTTCTTGGTTACTGTTAAGAGCACAAAAGTCCTCGCTTATTACACCCAGAGAACCTTCGCCATTAGAAACACCAGTATAAAGAAGGTATTAAGTTATGGGGTGATATCAGACTTTTTTGTATTTAATTGTATCTGCTGATGTTGCTTTTTTTTAATTGTGAAATGTTTTTTCATTTATTTTTACATTTATCGTGCCATCATCTAAAAATCATTTAAAGTTAATATTTAAAAACAATGATTTTCTAAACACCAAGTTGTTTATCAAATTTCAAGATGACATCAACCATTTTTTATACTATGCATCATGATGTTGTGATGTCTAGATTCACTCTTAGCATTTTAAATTGTAGATTTATTTGACTTTTTTTTGTCAAAATAATTTTTATAATTTTAATACTAAATAATATTAACTGTTTAATGAAATTGATGTTTTTACATTTTAGCATGCTGATACTCTTCTACAATCACAGGATTGCAGTTTATAGATTAAATGTATTCCTGTTGTTAATTGTTTTTAGGGTTCTCAAAGAGGTCATAGTAACGAGAGGACGGTAATACATTATCATTACACACAATGGCCAGACATGGGAGTACCTGAGTACGTCTTGCCTGTGCTTTCATTCGTCTACAAGTCCTCTAGAGCCCAAACTGAGCACATGGGGCCGATGATTGTACACTGCAGGTAGGCTACAAGACTTACTTTAAATGTATCAAGGGTCATATTGTATATTTTACACATCTATTGTGTTTTTGTGTGTTTAGTGCTGGAGTGGGCCGAACAGGGACCTACATAGTGTTGGATGGTATGTTGAAACAGATTAAAGCACAGGGGACAGTCAACATTATGGGTTTCCTCAAACACATTCGTACACAACGAAACTACCTAGTTCAAACAGAGGTGAGTGAACAGCAATTAAAGTCTCTCAAAATCTTCATAGTGCTCTATAAAGAAAAACTTATGCATTATTTACTATTTCAACATCAGTTGTTCTGGTTCCCTTACAGGAGCAATACATCTTTACCCATGATGCTCTAGTAGAGGCCATTTTAAGTCAAGAGACAGAGGTGCCATCAAGCCATATTCATCAGTATGTTAACAACCTCCTGACACCAGGGGCCTCATGCAAGACACGTCTGGAAAAACAGTTTAAAGTAAGCGTGCTCTTAGTTCTGCAAGTATTTGGTATCACCACAACTGGAAATGAATAATAGCTGGACATACGTGACAAAGAGCTTGTCGTTGCAGCTGGTGTGCCAGTCCAATGCCAAACAGAGTGATTTCAGCAGTGCCCTGAGTGACTGCAACAGGATGAAGAACAGGAGCTGCTCTCTGATTCCTGGTGTGTGTGTGTGTGTGTGTGTGTGTGTTTGTTATTATTCTTCATTATGGGATGGATGGATGGAAGGTTGGGAGATGGACAGATAGACAGGTTGATAGATGGATGGATGGATGGATGATGGACAGAAAAAAGAGACAGGAAGACAGGTTGAAAGATTGATGGAAAGGTGGATGGATACATGAAAAGCAATATATATGTATGTGTATGTGTGTATATATGTGTGTGTATATATATATATATATATATATATGTCTATGTATGTATATATGTGTATGTATATATGTATATATATATATGTCTATATATGTATATATGTGTATGTATATATGTATGTATGTGTGTGTGTGCATGTATATGTATGTGTGTGTGCATGTATGTGTATATATATATATATATATATATATATATATATATATATATATATATATGTCTATGTATGTATATATGTGTATGTATATATGTATGTGTATGTATATATATTTATATGTGTATGTATATATGCATGTGTATGTGTGTGCGTGTATATGTATGCATGTATATATGTATATGTATATATATGTACTATATGTATGTATGTAAATGTATATATATTGTATGTATATATGCGCATGTGTATATGTATGCATGTGTATATATATATATATGCATGTATGTGTATGGATGTGTATATATATATATGCATGTATATGTATGCATGTGTGTGTATATATATATATATATATATATATATATATATATATATATATATATATGCATGTATATGTGTGTATATATATATGTGCATGTATATGTGTGTATATATATGTGTGCATGTACATGTATGCGTGTGTGTATATATGTGTGCATGTATATGTATGCGTGTGTGTATATATGTGTGCATGTATATGTATGCGTGTGTGTATATATGTGTGCATGTATATGTATGCGTGTGTGTATATATGTGTGCATGTATGCGTGTGTATATATGTGTGCATGTATGCGTGTGTATATATATGTGTGCATGTATGCGTGTGTATATATATGTGTGCGCATGTTTATGTGCATGT
>NC_056723.1:10618026-10680526 GCF_018831695.1 Puntigrus tetrazona
TGGAGAAATCCAGAGTGTGTTTGTCCACATCAGCAAGAGAGACGTCAGACTACATCAACGCCTCGTATGTCACGGTGAGACACTCAGAGCTTCTCCAGTCACCTCTTCAGCTTATTTACATTCAGATCAAGACTCATTCATGCGTTCACTTCAGGGTTATCGGCAGAGCAAAGAGTTCATCATTACCCAGAATCCTTTGCCCAGCACAGTGAAGGACTTGTGGAGGATGGTGTGGGATCACAACGCCCAGGTTATTGTTTCACTGCTGGACGCGAGCAGCACGGTCAGTTTTTTGTTTTTTTTTTATCGCACAATGCTTTATAGCATCGTGCTCATTTCCTGCCTGTCTTCCACTGCTGAATGAAACAGATTGTCCTTTCATTCATCTCTCATTCACTCTCTCCCTCCCTCTCTCGTTCCTTTATTCCGTTTCCAGACAGAAGACAGCGAGCCAATCATATTCTGGCCTGCGAGAGATCAGCCAGTCAGCTACGAGACATTTTCCGTTTCGTTAAAAGGGGAGGGCCATGTGTGTCTGTCCAATGAAGATATGTTGATAGTGCAGGAGTACATCCTCGAGGCCACGCAGGTAACATCATATCAGCTGCACAGCCAATCAGATTCCACCGCTAACATTAGCGACGCAAAGTGGATCAGAGGTTTTACCCACAATGCACCAAAAGGAAGACATCATACTAAAGCTCAGAGAATCGATTCAGAGAGATGCAAATGAGCGTTTTTTTTTTTTTTTTTTTTTTGTCATTTCCCAAAAATCGTTCAGAAACATGAACACAGGCATCTGTTTTGAAGATGGCAGCTGGTGCCTGCCGGACGATTGTGGAAAATATTAGGAGGAGCAAATGGCTGCTGACGAAAGTGAGAACTGAGTCTGTTAAACAACACATCTGGTGCTTTTCACACACTTAGCATTAAACCATCTGTATCTGCCGAAGCATATTGATCATAAACACACACACTTAAAAAAAAAAAAATAAAAATCTGCCAAAAATGAAACATTTCTTACAATGTACTTACCCTCAGAGCATCCAAGATGTAGGTGAGTTTGTTTCTTAATCAAGCCATATTTGCAGAAATGGAGCAAATGCAGCATTACATCAAAGAATGGATAAAAAAAAAACATTACAATAATCCATGAGTAAACTATGAGACCCTATTAATAAAGCAAGTGTTTGTAAGAAACAAATGTCCCTTTAAAATAGCAGTCCATAATCCATAACAACACTTCCTCCAGTGAGAAAAAAAAAAGAAAGAAATCCATTTCCCAAATTCCATTTTGGATTCTTTTTTTTTCCTAGACTAGTTTTAATAGTTACATTTAAAAATATTCAAGAAAAAGCATGTCTAATTACTTGAAATCATGTTAACTTTCACAATTTAACATCAATTCAAAAGAGGCCTTTTTGTGTTGTCCAGTAATACTTTCCATTTTCATGGTTTCATAAAATGTTTATGGTTTCATAAAATGTTAATCATTAAAAGCATCTCTTATTATTTGAATTCATAAAAATATATATATATTTTTTTTTCTCTTTTTTTTTTCCAGAAATGCCATGTTATGTATTTACATTTTTCTGGTAGGCCTCAATTTTCCTTAAAAATAAGTGCTGGGCAATGACTAATATAAAAAGTATACACACATACATTTAATGTTCGGCAAGGGTTAATAACCGTACGTGTGTAGTCTGTATCATTCATTCAGACGTACACAACATAAAGAATTGATATTTAAATTCTAAGTGATGATGCATCCATCCATCAACTAATTCCATCAATCTGTCTGTGTTTTCCACATCACAGAAATCAAAGAGCCCTAAAATGCTTGTTTCTCATAACCTGTTTTCTCTCTTTTTTTTCAGGATGACTTTGTTCTAGAAGTGAAGCATTACCGGGCTCCACGCTGGCCCAACCCAGACAGTCCCATCAGTAACGTCTTTGAGCTGATCAACATCATCCAAAAAGAGTCCGGCTCCAAAGATGGACCTATGGTCGTTCATGACGAGTGAGTCGCGTCTTGGCCCTGAAGGAGATGCACACTGAGTCTTGGAAAAGATGTGTTGTTTCTGTTCCAGAAGTTAGTGTGCGTCTCACTGTCTGCTGTCTGCGTAATAAACCAGTGGGAATATCCAGCCTGCTTTATGCTGCTCTGTATGATGGACCAGCTGTTAAACTGTAATAATAGCTGGTAAACAGTAAAAAATAGTAAGCATTCGCTGAATTAAATAATTGACTTTTATATTTTCGGTGTGCTACAGCCAAAAGAACAGATTCAAATATTATCTGGGGAATAGTGAATTTGTATTTAGTCAATCTTAGTTATTAGATGGAAAAACCTCAAGAGAAACAATTTTAGTACAAATATAAGGCTGTTAAAATGCTGGGGCCAATAGGGTTTCAAAAGAAATCTCTTATGCTCACAAAGTGAGCATTTATTTAACCATACAGTTAAAATAGTCTTTTTAAAAAAAATTATTTTTTTTTTTACATATTTGGTAGTTAGAAAATGTTCTTACTATGTTAAAACAAAACCTACTTTGTGCAATACAGTTTGCTTAATATATTTTTTCTAAGAATTCTGATGAATAGAAAGAACAATACATTTATTTGAAATAAATTTAAAATTGATCTTTGAAAAATGTGAAATTTAAATTTTTTAACATATATTTGTAGTATTACTTTTTGATCAATTTAATGCTTTAATGCAATTTAAACAAGTCCGTTCCGGATCATTAGAATTCATAAAAAAATATAATAATAATAATTAACTAAAACTTGAAATGTATTTATGTAACACTTTCACAAGACATATTGTTCCAAAGCCATGCTTCAAATAATATTTTAAAGGAAAGGGAGAGATCAAAGAATGAAAATATTTTTCTAGTACTTATGTTAAAACTGCACACCAAAATGAATGACCAGTGATGTTAAATTATGCACTCACTTGTTATATAAGGTTCGATCACACACAAAAAAAGTCATAGACAGTACCTTAAATCAGTTTTTTTGGAATGGAATTTTTGTAGGATTGAACTTTCTTGCCTTCAAATCCCCTGCTTTTAATAAAATACTAATAAAGTGTTTATATATTGACATTTCAATTGTATCTATTTAGAAAAAATTCAAATTTAGGATATATTAGGTGAAATGGGTTGAGTGATGTAATCTGGGAGCACTTGTTTGATGCTTTATCACTGATTTGTGTAATGTGTGTTTGTGCAGAGATGGCGGTGTGACTGCTGGAACCTTCTGTGTGCTGTTCACTCTGCTGCAACAGCTTGAGGCCGAGAGCGCTCTGAACGTCTACATGATGGCCAAGATGACCAACCTCATGAGGCCTGGAGTCTTCACTGACATCGTGAGGGCTCATCTGCCTGCTTTCATTCAAGAACACAGTTTTAACAAAATCAAACACTAAAACATCAGCCTCAAATTATGATATATATATATATATATATATATATATATATATATATATATATATATACGCACACACACACTTTATATATATTCAAAAATAGAGCTAACACATGCTATACGTAAAAATGCATCAACTTGCAAATATTTATAGAATCTAATACATATAATGTTGACCTATAAAATAACCCACCTATGCAAAAACTTGTGAGTTTTTAGGCCATATATATATATACACACACACACACACACACACATACATACATACATACGTGTGTGTGTACGTGTATATTGTGAGAGTATTGACCCAATAAAATGTCTAGATTATATTTATAGGTTAGTTTTAGTGTGAACATTAATCTTTTATAGTTTGTATGAGGTCTTTTATATTTCAAGATATTTATTTTTATAGTGTTAGTATTTTCCATGTGTCTGCAGACTATTGGCATTTATACATTTTAAAAGAAATGTAGTGTGTTTTTTTTTTTCCATCTCTCCGGAGTTGGCAGCAGTTCTGATGAGGAAAAGTCAGTCATTAATAATCCTGCCCTGAGGTGGAATTAACTCAAATCCACAAGGGAAAATTTAATATTTAGAGTGGTATGTTGTGGTCAAACTACCAACATGTTCTTGTTTTTTAATTTTAATTTTTTTTTTTTTTTTTGTGGGATAGGATCAGTATCAGTTCCTCTACAAAGCCATTCTGAGTTTGGTCAGCACCCAAGACGACGAGCGGGCGCTTCAGTCCTCGGATAACAACGGCACGGTCCCAGGAGGCATCTCGAGTGCGGCCGAGAGTCTGGAATCCTTGGTGTAACCATAGCGACGAGCCGGCACAGGAAAAAGACTGCTTTTTTTTCTATCAAAGAATGCTCTTGTTTTTCCCCAGTCCATCTCTGAACTGATAGCGCTCTGCTGGATGCAGCGCCGGCGGTAAATGTGTGCCTTTGTACACTCCACGTTTTTATTCATCCTTTCTCTTTTAAATCGCCACCTTGTGCTAATGTCTTACGTACTAATGTCTTCTCATAGAGTCATATTTATTTGCTTAAAAGCTTGTTTAAAGGGAAACATCTTTTTTTATTTTAATAAGACCGTTTTTTTTATTTAGTCTATTTTTTTGTAGTAGAATTTGAGCCACTGTTTTTTCATACAGATATACAAAGAAAGTGGCAAAACCAGTCGTGGATAAAGGGCAGGAAATAATATTCTAATGTGTAAATAATATTACAGCGACCACGTCAATGGACCAAATTTCTATTTATGTCTAGAATTTTATATTTGAGGCGCTAGTGCTGCAAGACATGGCTGCATTTTAATAATTTAGTCAGATTTGAAATGGTTTTAATATTCCTGATGCCGCTGTGTTTTGTTACTGACATATAAGATGTTTTACTGACACTAGATGTACCAGATGTTTTTGTCTGTTCGTAGGATTAAACGAATCAAAGCACTGTCTGTTCACGCTTGGATTTTTCATATGATTTCTTTTTATAACGTGGATGTATATTCTCCACATTAAAGGAACGCTCCCAACTCCTATTCAGCCAAACTCTGGGTCTGGCGATAGCACTTTTAGCATATAACTGAATTTGATAGGACCATTAGCATTTAAAAAAAAGAGTTTGGATATTTTCCATATTTAAAACTTGACTCTTGTACTAAGCCTGATGGAAAATGAAAAGTTGTGATTTTCTAAAACCGCCTATATTAAAAATTACTTAAACGTACATGTAATATACATATCTAAATTACTGACATGACCTAGAAATCTATTTAAAAATAAAGATTGCCTAGTCTTAAAAATGCATTATACGTTATATATTATGTACATAACGTATAATACATTGTAAGACTATGTACAAATGCAAAAAGAAATTTCAATACAAAAATACTGCTATTAAAATGTATTATAGTGGACTATGCACTATAGATTAAAAAAAAAAAATTAAAAAGGTGTTAAAACAAAAAGAAATGTTAAATTTCTGCATTTAAAAATCTAAAAAAAGACAAACAACAAAAAAACCAACATTTTTATTTTAAGTTTAAAGAAAAACAGATGACTCACTATTCTATTTTAAACCCAAAACATTGCGTATGTAGTGGATCTGCAATTAGCATTGTGCAGGTTTTGGGCACCAGTTTTGGTCTTGAAAGTCTCCATAATAAAATATCGTCTAATAAAGTGGTTCTCATCTGCCCTCGGGATAGACTCGTGTTGATTACAGTCTCCAGACAGCAGCCGTTCGCCTCGTGTCAGCTGTTAATTCTGAACTCCCTTTTCTTGTTACCTCGGCATCCCGACTGCCAAACCACAAGAGGTCAGATCAACAGTCCTTCACTTCTCCATCTGGCCCAAGAGGTCAGCAAAAGAGAACAAAGACAGGTTTCCTTAAAGACATTCGACCGAATAGGGCGGTTTTTCAATTAACTTCTGCTCCGGCCCTCCTCGAACTCATCGAGACGGTGCTTCTGGCGGCGATCAGGTCGCTTCTTAAGCCACTGCATCTTCAGGAACCGATTATTATAAGTCCACGGCTTAAGGGTTGGGTGACGAAGATGACAGCCACACGAGTTATGACATAATCCCTTTGAAGAATCGCTTGTAATTATTCCTCCATTCTAATCCAAAAAGGTCATTTACACAAAAATATAGGTCAAATGGCCAGACACGGTCTTGAGGGGCTACTGGTACCTTCATTTGCATTTTTAACTTCTAATAATTACAGCCCCAATTATCCTGCGCTTGGTGGCCTACTTTATAGTGACCACACTAAACAATGCAGACGTCAACAAGAGTGAGTGAGAGGGGGGTGATGGGCAACTTCCTCTCCTTTCTTTCTAATACAGACCACAGACAAGAATTTAGATGTTATTTGAATGAATATAAAACAGCAAGATGTACACTGGACAAAATCTAGTTTTAAAACTATGAAAGTTTTGACGTGAAATGGCAAAATTTGGAAAAAAAAAAAAAAAAAAAACTAATTTCTAAAATCTGCCTGTCAGCTGATGTAAAATTTAAAAACACTGTCTAAAATTTGGTAACCAACTTTATAAATTTACATGATATTTCCAAAAAGAAGTGTATGAAGGGTACAGCAATACATTTCTTTCTAATAAAAGTGATGAACAATAAAAACCAAGAAATATAAAACGAAAGCAAAATTTTTATTGGACAAAAGCTAGTTTTAAAACAACTCTTTGGACGTGCCAATCTTCAAACGGTCTCGATTATTATGCCACATTACCTTAAGAAAGTTTATATTATCGTTTGAACATTAAAACAACCAAAAACTACTTCCTTACAGTGGCGAGATTCACATTTAAGATTCAGTTGACCTGACGTTAAAGCCTTACAGAAAACGGCTAATTTTATCAGTAGTACTCAACATGACTTTGTTTCACATAACTATGATGCTACTGCTCGTTTTGAACTCGACAGAGGCAGACGTTCATTTAAAGAAACACAAAGTTGATTTTCGATGGCAGGAAGTGGAAATGGGACGGTTTTGTGTCAAAGCGCTTTGTGTGAACACTGATAAAAATGAAACTCATTGTCAACATCTACGAACTCACTAAATCTACTGTTAGATTTCAGTTTGAAAAGAAAAGTACTAGCCGTTGGATCGCTCTGAAGTTAAAGATTGTGTGTAATCGTTACCGCACGTATATTAGACGTGTGGAGCAGAACGAGTGAGTTTAAGATCTTAAGGTGTGTGGTTACTCTGATAAGGTGCTCTTGGTGATGTACTGGAGACCCTCCTCCTGCAGTCTCTTCAGAACCGGACCGTAGATGCTCTTCGTCATCGGCACCACGAGTCCTTTATTGGTCAGTTCACCTGCGGTGGGACATCACACGCTCATGAGTCGTCAAAGTGACCAACAGTCCGGGCATTGTTTGGAATTACTGAACATTACATCCTGGAAATGTTATATTTTAACTAGCAAATTATTCAAATATCAAAATTAAGAACAGATTGCAAACTACGGATGTAATAACTGTGGAATAAAAAACTAGGAATGCATGAAATATCACTCATCTATCAGTATCAGAGAATGCATGTGCCTTCTTAAATGTACAAATAATTAAAATGGGAATATTTAAGACATGATTTTTAGTGCTGGGAAAAGATTAATCACAATTAACTGCATCCAAAATCCAAGTTTTTTTGTGTACAAATATACAGTTCATACATGCATGTATTAATATAAATTATAGGAATAGTAATTATATGCTTTGTGCATCTTTTTACATGTTTAATTTATAAACAATTTTTCTTAAATGTATGTGTATGCATTTATATACACATAATATACACAGTACACACACATTGTGCATATACACTTAGTTTGGATGCAATTAATTGCTGCCCAACACTAATAATTATAGAATTTAAGCCAATAAATTATATCCAAATGATCATTGGACCTCACATTATTGCAAGCTGCTATACCGTAATTAAATAAAATATTAAATTGCAATGAGCACAGTTTTAGTGTTGTGAAAGTAATATTTTCCATTTAAACTTTAGTTAAAAATGTAAAACATTTGAGTGAAAGCTGACCATTGACTGTTAAATTGCATAAGTGTAACATTGGCCTGCTGTTGCAGAAAAAACAACAACAAACTATTTTTGCATTTGAATATTTTACACTTATGTGATATTCCCAATAAAACTCTTTACTTAAAAATAAACTTCAAAATAAAATGGTCATATTAAACAAAAGCAAAACTAAATACAAAATTTCTTAAATGAAAAAAAAAAAAAGCTCGTTTTGATTCACAAAAATTTAGACATTTTAGAGCGAATATAACTTAGAGTATAAATTATGTACATTGGCCCATCTATCTATCTATATATATATATATATATATATATATATATATATATATATATATATATATATATATATATATATATATATATATCTATATCTATATATATATATCTATATATATATCTATATCTATATATATATATATATATATATCTATATCTCTATATATATATATATATATATAGATAGAGTGTATCTCTCTAAAGAAATTTACTGTTAAATCAGTTGCACTGACCATTGAGCACCATACGAGTTGCAATGGCTGCTGGGTAGCCCACGGTTTTGGCCATGGCTGAGTATCCACTGGGATCCCCATAGACCACTAGACTGATGTGTTTTGTCTCCAGCTCGCCCGTCGGGTGTCTGATTCCAACATCGTTCCTCATGATCACCATATCACGCTCACCTTTAGCTGCACAGGATAGAGCGATCCGAAAATAATTTATCCGGAACTACACTTCCGGATTAGACATTCAACAGCATTACGGATGGATGATCTCCAGAAACACACGCTGAAATGTTTAGCTCTCTGAATCTCATGAAATAAAACAATGACCAAAAAAAAAAAAAAAAAAAAAAAAAAAAAAAAAAAAAAAAAAAAAAAGGGGAACTGACGCCTTACCGAAAGACAGCTTGGCCTCCAGATGCTTGGCAACTGCTGCTAAGATGGTGTCGGCGTGAGGAACCGGCTCTTCACTGAGCATCCCGAGCCTAAGGGTCCAGTCAGTTACGTTCATTCATTCATATACACAAAAATCTGCAAGGTTCGTCAAATTAAATATGTATCAGATGTTCAAATTTACTGAATTCTGACAAATGAGAAAGTTAATATACGCCTTTCTATTATTAATGATTTAAATGCTACCGTTATAATACTTTTTTTGTATAGCTTTTAATTTCACTGTTTAACAGTTCTGATTATGACACATCTGTCTGTATTAGGCAGAGCTGTTAGAGAGTGAGAGCAAACAATAAAGAGGGAGAATATGAGTGCTGTGTGCTCACGTTCCTCCAAAATAAAAGTCTCAAACATAAATGACTAGACAGAAAAACAACATAGCCAATGCCGATATACAAAAATGTTCTCTAGATGGAAGTCTATAAAATATTGTTAATGAACTCCTAAACGCACCATCTGAGAGTCTGCATCCTGAAGTCATCCCGTCCGATCTGCTCATAAACAGCGTCTTCAAACACACTGTTGCTCACAGATGTGGACAAAGCAATCTGCCTACATAGAAGCTCTTTCTGCGTAAGAGACGAAAGGGCATTCACATTTTGTAGATGGTATACATTTTACATTTTTTTAAAAAAAGTTGGATTAAGAGTTGGATGGAAAAAGGTTCATAAATCCAGACCCACGAGACAGGAGAAGCCGTGTGTCCCAGCAGCGGACAGGGCTCAGTGTTGATGAGTCCCAGTTTGACGAAACCACTCATTGCAGAAGAGAAGCCCTGCAGACAAATACAGCTCAAGATGACACACAGACACTGGGGCAACACGGAGCTTCTCTTTACATCTCATTCGCATGAATACCCTGAAGCGTAGAGTTCCTCTGATGAGCGTGTGTGCAGACTCAATCCCGTACGGCTGTGCGTATTTGGTGCTGTCCCGGTTGGGGAACCCTTCCAGGTTGAAGCCGGGCATGAAGTCCATGGGCTTTGTGACGTCCAGGAGAGTCCCGCCGGGAGGAACACTTACCACCTAAACAGACAAACTACATTGTGAATGTTGTTTATTATATTGTTATACTATATATACACACACTGAAGTGTCACCTGATTGTCTTTCAGATAGATGGCTGGACTGATTGTGTTGAGCAGCACGCCGTACGGACTCCAGCTGAACTTATAACGCAGAGGGTTATCCGAGCATTCTGGGGCAGGAAGACCACCACAAAAAGAACTGTACGATTCCACCTGTCAAGAAATGAAGATTAAAATTTGGAGTAACTACAAGAGCACCATGTGATTTGACCAAATGTTCCCAAAGACCAAGCTCTGGCTGACCGCTACTCAAGTAAAAATGAACATCAAGACGCCATGAACGTTTGTTGAGGTCTGTCAATATGTCTTCCAGACGTGGTGAGGAGTGCACCAATGGTGCAACAGTATGTCACTTTATCGCAAATACCCATCAACACATTCAAGTGGTAAACAAACACGAGTGGATGTGTGCAATACCTACAGTGCAACCGTCTGCCTTGGCCTGGTCGATGCACTCCATGGCCAACATGTGATCAATGCCAGGGTCCAGACCCATCTCATTGACGATGGTGATGCCAGCATCCTCAGCACTTGGGAAACAACAGCCAATCATAGTGAAGCCACACACAGAGATTAATGAAGTCAACCAGAGGCAGTTTAACACCACATAAGGTCAAAAGAAAGATGCTTTCAGGGACTGAGTTGAACTTAAACGACTAAAACGAATAAAAAAAATATTCCGTCTGATTTATATATCGTTGAACTTTTCAGTCCATGACATGATGCTAATTTTATCTTATTTCAAAAATACCTCTTATGATGACCATGTTTGTAATTATGGTCATCCAAAAGAAATGTCTAAAAGAAAGTCAAAAATGTTAAGAAAAAAAAAAAAAAAAAAAAAAAAAAAAAAAAAAAGACAATAGTTCACCCAAAATTCTTTTTGAAGGTTCACTATTGACTTTCATAGGATTTCCCAAAATCAATGGTGACCCAAAACAGCATGGTTACATTTTTCTTAAAAATATCTTCCTTTGTGTTTGGCAGAACAAAGACATTCATACAGGTTTGGAACTACTTGAGGGAGAGTAAATGATGACAGAATGTACATTTTTAGGTGAACTACTGTTTTAATGTTTGACAGGTCTGCTCTCAAAACCAAGATGAATGACAAGTCAAATGCACCTAAACAAAAAACAAAACAGAAAAGTAAAAGCAATGACAAAAGGAAGTGTCAGATTCTCTTCCTTATAGGATACAATTATGACAAATTTAATGAGAACAAATCGCTTAAAAAAAAAAAAAAAAAAAAATTGTTAATTTTAAAGAAAATAAGATGTTCCCTACCTCTTCTGGAGCTCCTTCATGGCTGGGCTCATGTAACTGGCGGTCACCATGTTCACCTTCATTTTAATGCACTGCTTAGCTACTTGTGGATGAAATGCATACGGCAGCATGCTATAACACCAGAAACAAAAGAAATGACACAAATAAGTTTTAAAGGTGTACGTTTAGGTGGACTTGCTAATGTCAACGCATAATGAAGTTTATGATTATGCCTGATGACGATGTCGTGGTCTTTGATCAGAGACTCGAGGTGGTTTTCCTGGCGGGTGATGTCCAGCATCACGGCGACGGTGTTGGGGTACTTGGCTGCCAAGTCTTCAGCCTGATTCAATAAATTTGATGCTGCAAAGCAACGATTTTATTTTATTTTTTTTTAGGAATTGCAACTAAACTCTACTCTGCATTCCAGACGGATTTTGAGACGGGAACATACCCACTGTGACCTGTGTGCCAGTGTCCCTGGTGAGATACTCGATAACTGGCCCAGACACATAGCCTGCACCCAGCAAAAGCACCCGCTTCATTCCTCCTTTCTTTAGGATCTGCTCCGATTCCCTGTTTGCCAGATGGTACAGCCATTACTACTAACACACACACACACACACACACACACACACCCTCTCACTGGCCAAGCAATCTGTGAAATCACAAAACATATCCTACTGGATAGTGATCTTTAACTGACTGAAAGGGATGCAAAACCCACAAAAGAACATGTAAAGATCTTGTAGGATTGTCCAGGAGGCGAAATCAAGAAAATTTAAAAGACACACCAAAAGATTCATTTTTCATTTTGTGAGCAAAAACATAGAAACCACTACAAAACACTTCAGGAGCAGAGAGGGTGCCTAAATCAGCCAGTTAGAACATAATCAAAAGCGGTTGAAGAGGGCTGTTAAATCAGCGTTTCGCTCCGCAAGTCCCCTGGGAGACACATGTGATCCAAGCACCCCGTTGCTCCGCCTAATTGGATCTGATGTGGCACATGAGCAAAAATGTAACACTTAACCCCCAACCACCTGCACACGCCTTTCTCAAAATACCATTAAACTAAACGCTCATTATAAACCACTAAATACGTGTTTTAGATCGGGGTTTTACTGCTTTTCAGTGCTACTTTTAAAAGGTCTCATAATTAGATACATTAGTTCATAATATGGCACACTTTCATTTCAAATAGGAAGGTTTTGCTTGGCCTTACAGTAGGGCTGCATGATGTATCATTTGTGCGTGCGCGCATATACATATACACTATATACATATGCGCACAATTTTTGAAGGGGACACAACAAATACAGTCAAATTGAACTTACAGTAATGGTGTAATATTGTAATTATAGTTTTATTAAGTTTTTCTCTTGTTTAGTGAAAAAGCAGATTTTTCTTTATTGCATGTTGCCTTGACTGTAAACAAACACGACTGTTATTGTGGAAAATATTTTGTAACAAATTGAATTAAGTGCTCCTTGTAAAAATAATAATTTAAAAAAAAAAACAATCTTCAATTTAAAGCAAACTTATGTTAATGACTGGACACTAAACAAAGTACCAAATGCATTTATCCTGGTATAACTGGGTCCCACTGCAGTGGTGTGTGAACTGAATTTGGTGACAGAACAGTGCGTTACAGTGAAGTTATTGAAGATCTTAAAAGAAAATTAACATTATGCCAAGTCGCCACAAATAAAAACGCATGGGAAACGGCTTTGGCGTGTTAGTTGCAGTGCACTATGCAACAAACTATTGTAAACAAGCTAATGTTAGTTCTGATAAACTGTCGGACAAGGGCCGGGTTAGAAGTCGCAGAACACAGAATTTTGCTCACTCGTTTCTGTGTGTGTCTGAAATTAAACATGCACGAAAATGTCAAAAAGCATGTCTCTTCAAGTATCCTTGCAAACAGAGTTCTTTGTGGCTTAGGTGAAGGTAAAGGAAATTAATGCGTGAAACAGTATATTGATTCACGGCAGTTTAATGTTCCTGCTTTCTGGGCACTTTTGTTTTTTTTATATGCTGCTTTACTCACCTACAAAACTACCCAAGTCATTTGATTTCTTTTTTCCAAATAGACCTATTCAATTCATCTGGTGAGTTTTGAATGTGAATAAAATCTTTGGGTTTCTTGAAGGACTGGAGAACTAATTAGGTGAAATATAGGCAAATAAGCAGGTTGAGACAGAACAGCTCGAGGCGTGTTTTTACACTTGACATGCCAACTTATTGAATAAAAAAAGAAAAATGAATAATACACAGACAAAATGATTATGTATCTCGTAATCAGGTGACCTTAGTTCAAAAGCAGTGGCTCTCTTAGATGGTTTTCATTCAGGACAAGAACAAGTAAATCAAAACAAGTCAAATGGTGGGTCTTTAAAGCTTTGCACTGTTTAAATGGAGGTCAATGTTGGCTTGTGGGCGGCCTCATTAAGTATAGACCACAATGGATACAAACAGATTTGCAAATTCAGTGTAATGTTTTGTCACCCTGGTCCTTTACCACTGAATCGGACAGAGACGGCACAAAAGAGAGTGTTTTGAGAAAGACGTGGTGACTGCAGAAAGCATAGGAAGCTTTGATTACGTCTTGAATACAGGAGAAAAAAAAAAGAAAAAAGGAATGAACTATTCCATTTAATGAAAATGATTCAAAAACGTGATATCAATTAATGGCCATGAATTGGCTTGTGAAAAAGCAGCTTACCTTGGAGAATAATTGAACTTAAACTAAAAAAGAACTGGTGCATTGATTTCTTTTTCTGGCATGCAAAAAATCCCAAGTAAAAGAGCGAGTGGGAGAGGAAGATCGTCTACTCATGAGAAAACGTGTGCTCTAGCCAAGCAAGGTGTTAAGGCAGTGCTGAAGGAGGCGCACAACCTGTGTCTGAACAAAATAAACACGGTCAGCAACTTGTTTCTACTTCTGCAGTGTATGAACTTAGTGGGGTTTAACGTTTCAAACGCATCCTGGGAAATTTACTAGCCTCAAAAAGACTAAATCATAGCTAAACATGCTTTGTTTCACACCGGTCTCATTGGGGTAAATAATTTCTCTAGTGTTTTTATCACATTACCCTCACCACACAACAATTTTGTTTACCGATTACTCAGTTTGACAGGTAATGGAATTAGAGAGAATTTGTATCAATTTAGCTTAATACCTATACCTCCTACCCGAGGGCATCAGCTCATACTCCATATGGAAAATACTGTTTGGGTGACCAATAATTTTAAGACTTTGCTTCCTAATAGAAGTCTCAAAAAATGTCGTAAAGAGAAAATAGAGACAGCATAATTATTTCTAAAGCTCTTCTATGCACATTTTGAACTTGTGACCTAAGTGTTAAAAAAGGGCTGGTTCACTCAAAGATAAAAGATTCTGTTATGAATCACTCACCCTCACTTGTTCATCTTCGGAACAAAAAATAGATATCTGACCCTCCACAGACAGCAACATCTGAAATGATCCAGGTTTAGAAAAGTAATAAATACTATGATAAAACAGGCCTCAGTCGCTCAACTTTTTAGTGAAGAAACAATTACTTTTTGGCTCCAATAAATATATATATATATATATATATATATATATATATATATATATATATATATATATATATATATATATATATATATATATATATATATATATATATATATATATATATATATATATATATTCAACAATTCCTTTCCCCCTGAGTTACTGAAAGTATTCTTATGGCGTTGCAAAAATTTAAATGAGGCACTGATGTCATATGGACTATTTTACCAATGTATTTACTAAGTTTCTGGAAAGTTTCAGTTGTGTTGCTGTCAATGGAGGGTGAGATGGCGCTTAATACCTTCATTTGTGTTCCGAAGAACCACCAAGGTCTTACAGGTTTGGAACGACATGAACTAACCCTTTAACAGTCAAGTTGCCCTTCTGTTCAAACTTAGTTCACTTGATGACTCCATTGCAGCTGAAAATAAAAGCAGATACCTAAAATGTGTGTAGTTTCTGATATTTTTATATGGTATGGGGATCTATAAAAATGCAGGGCTGATATATTTTGTATACAAGCAGTGTCTACATTCAGATGCAACTTAAAGCAGTTTAAGCTACAGCTGGGATATGGCAATGTTTTTACCTGTCTCTCAACCTTTGAAGAAATCTTCAGAATGAGTCTGCCATCCTCAGTGTGTAAGCATATCACCCAAAGCAATGTTACAAGAACTTCTGTACCTCAAAAAACCAGAGCAACTGTCCAATCGGACAAAACACACTTGAACCCTTAAAAGAGCTACTGTAACAAAACTGAATTAACTTCAAAACTTCAATTCCTTACCTCCTTTCTCGAAGTTTCTGAATGTATTCAAACTTGGGTGCCAACTTCCCATTGGATGTAATTACAGCCTAGATTGAGGAAAACGTAATACAAATATTACTGCACCAAACAGATTTAAGATATACATACACATCTCTTTTTCTATTAAATCAAAGAACGATGACACAGAATAATATTAAAAATGTATATTTTCACAAAACCATTACGGTTTTCAACACTGATAAATGCTAATTGTGCAGCAAGCAAGCATATTAGAATGATTTCTGCAGGATCATGTGACACCGAAGACCACAGCTTTGTGTTCACATGAATGAATTACATTAAAATGTAATTTAAAAAAAAAAATCCATTTTCTATTTCACATTATTTCTGTTTTTACACGTGTTTTGCTTAAATATATGCAGCCTTGGCATTCAAAAGCACTACAAAAACTTACAGACCCACAAACATTTGAACAGTAGTATATAAGTGGGAAAAAATACATTATTTTTGCAATTCCATTTGGTGCCGCTATGAACTTTCAATCTCTGTACTGATCCAAGTCACGGCCCTTGCATCAAAGTAAACAAAAATGTGTATTTCAGATTTCTCAGCTTTAGATCCATACTGAAAATCAATGGATGTGTGGATGAGCTCCAGCTGAAACGCCGCCCATTTAGCTCCGATTCAAGTTTTTCCACACATTTGAGTCTGCCTTCTGTGCAGCATTTTGTGCAGAAGTGCACGACCGCACAGCTTAGAGGAAGCATTTCTTCATGGTGCAAGAGAGAGACAGATAGGAGAAAAAAGAAGTTGTAAAAACACCCTCTTATACACTCACATCTCTGACTTGTGGAGAGAAGTCCTCTTCCTCTAGAGGTCTGGTGGCGTCTGATGGGAGCTGTGGGGCAAAGTCTGCCATTACTAAACTGGGAGTATCCAGCACATATTCAATTCAACCAGCCAAGAAACGAACAAAAGTCTGTCAATCATAACCATATCAGTGTTCAAAGCAATCCTCCCCATAGCAAAGCATCTAATGCCTGTTGGCTAATTACTTACCACCTTCACCTTTTATCATATCTTACCATCTCCCAGACGTAAGGAAACAGCCGGTCCCCAAAATATTCGGTGGCCTCAATGGGTAGCTGGGCGGGCAGGTTATCGATGGAGCACATGAGAATGCCATTACCTTCCACACTACACAGACAAATCAGATTTAAAAATCAATTTTACAGTATTACCAGGGCATTGTTATAGTGTTCAGAGTCGATTTTAGCAAATTGGTTCCATGCTTTGATACGCTTTCAAATTGGTAAAAGCTGAAATTAGGATGAACTAAGATTAATAAATTGCTGTAGAAGTATTATTAGTTCAAGTTAATGTTGATTTCTGGAGTCAAATGCAGTTCAAAACAATAGCAGCGCGTTTATATAAAAAAAAAAATAAAGTGAATAAAGCTTTATGAAAATGTTTATTTCAGTACACATGAATGCACTGGGAACACTACACATTCTATTCTACCTTATACTGTACAGTGCTTTAACAACACAGGTTGAATCAAAAGCGCTATATAAAAGAAAATGATTCATATTCTAGATCAAAACAAAGAAAAAAAGTATAAAATTTGTTATAACTACAGAAAGTGAAGAAAATGGAATGTCCAAAAAAAAAAAAAAAAAAAAAAAAAAAAAAAGGGGTGCATTTTTCATCAAAGTCAAACATTTACTGTATAAAATAAAACGCTTATTTAATATTTAGTTGTATAGCCACTGAGAACTGCTTCAAATGTGTGAGTCGACCAACGTCTGGAACCTGTGAAGTGGCATTCCAGCCCAGAACGATTGAACCACAGACCACAACTCATCTGCATTTCTTGGTTTTGCCCGAGAACCAATACTTCTGACGTAACCCCACAAGTTGTCTATTGGATTAAGGTCAAGAGTTTGGGCTACATGAGCTTTTTAAGTATTTTAATGTACTCAAACTGATCCGTGATACCTGGAATTCGGTAAAGAAGCCCAGCACCACAGTATAAGAAACATCTCTATAGCATGATACTTGTGTCACAATGCTTGACAGTCTTAGTGTACTGTGAAGCTTGAATTCAGTGTTTGGGGGTCGTCTCACAAACTGTGACCCCTAGACCCAAAAAGACCAATCTTGCTTTCATCATTCCACAAAATATTTTTCAACAGTGGGACTTTGCGAGGACTTCTTGCCGATAGCTTGGCTTCACATAGGTGTCTTCTACTTGTTACAGTACTCACGGGTAACAGACTTCTTTGATCTCCCTGGAGCTGATCACTGGTTAAAACTTCGCCATTATGGCTAATCTTCGATCCAGTCGAAAGGTAGTTTTCAGTGTTCTTCTACGTCTTTCTGGTTTTAGTTGCCATTTTGATATCATTTTAGCTAAGCAGCCTATCATTTCCTACGCTTCTTTATATGATTTTCCTTTTGTTTTAAATCAGAGTACGCTGTTCTTCTGGAACCCATTTTACTTGGATTTTCAAAGAAAAATTCACAGTACAGCTGCTCAAAATTAATTGAAATTGATTCATCTCTAATTGAACTCCACACTGCTATTATTTTGAACATGCCCTTTTCAATTAATGATTCAAATACACAGAATTAGCAGCATGCATGTCATGACTGTTGGTTTTCTATTACTCTACTACAACTAGCAAAATAAAAGCCATCAAGAAATATTTCTACTATAAACAGCGATAATGATGTAGGACTGCTATTGTTTTGAACAACTGTAACTACACAGTCTGCCGTCAACACATCCTTAACAGGTACCTTCAAATATCTACAAAATGTTAACTTTAAAAATGCTTTGGTTTAAAAGTGTAACTGGTTTCCTACTAATTCTATTTTTGTTTTGAACAGAATTCACATCAAGCTCTATTTAAGAATACTTTTCTCCTTTACTCCACTAAAAATAAACAATTTAGTGGACACGACTTGCTGAGAATTTTGTATGACCAGTAACATAAGACCATAGTATAATATAGGAAAATAATATAATATAATATAAAAAGTTAATCATCATTAAATGATAAACTAATATTTGAAAGGTGATTTATAACAATGAAGGTTGAACTTTGTGCTGAGGTTTAATATTCAGTGTCAGGGTTGTCAACAGTTTATGCAGTTGGAGGAAGTAGAGCCAAACCTGTCATGGTCAATATGCTGGTTGGCATCATACATGCAGAAGGGCTTCTCAATAGTGGTGCACTCAGTCATGAACTCAATGGAGCCGCCCGTGTCTGCAGAGATGTCGCAAATGGCCAAGAACCTGAAATTCACAAAGGATCAGATGTGTTGTATTGTCAAACAAAACCACCGTATGACTTGACAAGGGCCAGCTGTTATGATACTTTAACACTAGATGCTCACTTGTGGGGAAGTGCAGGGCAGCCGTGGTCGGGTGATGACGATGCAGATATAACGGGTCTAATGAGCCGCTGGGCGTCCAGTCTCCGCAGCAGTCTAGGTGTGTGAGGGTCCCAGTATATGCCATTTATCAGGCAGGTTGTGTATGGGGCCACCTGTGCAAAAAAAAAAAAAAAAAAAAAAAAAAAAAAAAAAAAAAAAAATGCATTCATGTTTGCTTTTCAGATACTGCATTGAAGAAAAGAGCCACATTATGGTGAAAATATTCAAAATGTGAATGAGGAAATTTCAGATCATGTGAAGTTTCAATAAAACAACACAGATGGAGGTAAATGCGACTGCACCTTAAAAGGAATAGTTCACCTAGAAATTAAGATTTGCTGAAAATGTACTCGCCCCCATGCACTTCATCACTTGCTTAAATGCACAAATGGCGGCCATCATAATGAGAGTTTAAACGGTTGATAAAAACCATCACAATAATCCACAAGTAATCCACATGACTCCAATCCATCAATTAACTTCTACTGAAGAGAAAAGCTGCAGGTTTGTAAGAAAGAAATTCAAAAGACTTTAACTTTAAATCATTACTTCCATAATAGCACATCCTCTAATGAAAAGTCAATCCTTGGTTGTCCTCTCACGTCAAATAACATTTTATTTAGACCTCTTCTGGATTGTTTTCACTTACTAATTGTGCTTTGTGCATATTTCTCTACTGATTCAAATTAAATTATTTCACTCGAGAAAAGCAATATTTCATAGATCTTTGCTAGAAACAACAGTTAAGGGGTTAACGTTAAAAGCATCCTAATGATGGATTTATTACAAACATGCAATTTTTCCACTTCACAAGACATTAATTGATGGGGATTTTTGTGATGTTCTTATCAGGTTTTTGAACTCATTCTGACAGATTCCATTCACTGCAGAGACTCTGTTCTGAACTATCCCTTCAAGTGGCAGCCAAAACAATCAGCTGGTTTGTACTTACCGTCTCCCTAAAGTGTGACGTGTAAAGCTCAGGATGGTTTTCGTACTCCAGGGGGTCGTAGAGTCTGTCGCTCTTTCTTATCAGGTGGTGGTGTCTACTGATCACTGTGCCATACACTTTGGTCATGTCTGCAAAGCAGATTAGCATGAGTCAACTTGCATGCACAGCAAAATGCAGATTAATCGCAAACACCACAGGTGCAAGTACACTTCCTCCTACATGTAACCATAAAAAAAATAAAAATAAAATACAAGTAGTACCTCCATTCTCTGAGACTTCTTTCAATTCATGAGGCTCCACATACTCGCAGGGGAGCTCGTTGAAAATGTCTTGGGCGCCCTGGAGAGGACGCATTTTCATTTTTTATAATACCAAGCATTCCTTCTCATGCTTCTGTTTTTAAAATGTAAACATTTGCTACACTGACATGAGGCACTTAGAGAACCTCAAAAAACTATTTACACGATAAATGCACACACTTACCTTGGACACATTGCCGGTGCCAGTGAACACAAACGTAAGAGGTCCAATGGACTTGGGCATCAGACCTAAGGATATTTCATACCCACAATCCCTCACTGCCTGGATGGCCTGGCTGACGTTTCTGTAGTTGTGCGCCATACCAATGTGCTGTCAAATGACAAATTTGTACACACGCCTAAAAATAGCAGTTTTATATTCTGAAAATGCACCATTACGTTTACTAAACAAAAGGACCAATAATCGAGCACCATGCATAATAGTGTAGGTAGCAATTCAAAAGCAGACATAATAATAGTTGAGAAATTCACAAACAAATACCATGAATGGGGTGTGGTGTCCAAGGGCAAGAAAACGCAGGCCCAAACCGTGTAAAATGTTAATCATTCCTGTGAAAAATACAGACAGCATGTTTACCTTACAGCAGGGAAACCATTTGAAGACATGCACTGCCATTCAAAAGTTTAGGTTCTCGCTTTTTTTTTTTTTTGAAAGCCTAATTTTTTTTTTTTTACATATTTGAAACTACATGAGGATGAGAAATGATCTCAGCATTTTAGATTTAGAATGAACTTTTTTTCAAATCATTACAAATCATCAAAAAGGTCCCATACCAGCAACACCTGCCCACTGTCCAAATGCTACAATTCTGTAGCCATTAGGATCCACCATTTTTTCATAATCAATGAGTCGAACTTCCTGAAAAGGGAAGGATATGATGACACATGAATATCTTGTGAAAGCTGCTTGTCCTGAATAAATATTTCCAAACACATATGACGCCAGAGAGTATCGCAGTTGGCTTGCGGTGTAAAAGCTGTCCTTGACCATGTGATTCCACAAAGAGACTTTCACCTTTTTAAGAAGGTCATCTAGGAGCCCCATGTTTGCCTCTTGTGCTTTAATTGTGTGAGAGAAGAAGGCATAGGTCTTGTGGGGGTACACCTTTTCCTCCGGGGGCCTTTTCACACCGATGATGAGAGATGCTTCAGAGATATCCTCCTGGATAATAGCTCCTGCTTTTTCATAGTACTGAAAACAGAAACAACTCTTGATTCAACTCAGTTGGAAAAGATTCTCATTCATGCAAGAACCATTTTCCAAACCATAGTGATCATCCCTATCCTCGTTAGTGAAGACTTGAGTGAACAGAGCATGTGTTGTTAATTAGTCATTTAGAATGCACTTGTCAAAGGGAGTGATGTAATTTCCTCATTATCTTCAGCTGGGATGTTCCCATGACAACGAACACAGACGTTGCTGTTTTAATCTCAAAAATGTCTTTTATTGCTATTAGAATAACTGTTGCAAATAAACATACATTTTACACTTGAAAAGGTTTTTAAAATATGCTAACATATAAAAACCAATATGCATAAACTTTATTAAAAAAAAAAAATTATATATATATATATATATATATATATATATATATTTTTTTTTAAATATAAATACATTATAATACAATAATATAAAAACATTATATTATAAATACAAATAAAATTTAATTCGAATTAAATCTGCTGACGCATGCCATGCTGCTTTTGTTGTCATGGGAACATCCCAGCTGAAGATAATGAGGAAATTACATCACTCCCTTTGACAAGTGCATTCCAAACGACTAAATAACGACACATGCCCTGTTCAGTCAAGTCTTCACTAACGAGGATAGGGATGATCACTATGGTTTGGAAAATCACCATGAATCGTACGATACACAATATGCGAACAGTTACACCCCTAGTATTTATATATACACATAACATATTATTATGTAAACAAATAAATTCTTACTACTCTACAGGTGCTCAAGATTAAGACGAGTAAAAATGTGTATTCTGTCCCGTTTAATGCATCTCACCAACAACTAATAACTTGCAATACAAACATTTACTGTGAAATACTGCCAACTACTCTACACACAGAAATGAACTGAGCGACTCACTCTGTCGTGGATGGCCCGTCTGTTGGAGGGCTGGACGAGCACCTTATGCCCAGCTGCTGTGATCTCCCTGATGTGTCGTGGTGCCAGAGGAGCACGTCTCTCCCACACGTTGACATCCTCGCGGCGGATGGCTATGACACTCTTGTGATTCTGCTGTTGATGATGATGATGATGGTGATGCTGAAACCTCCGCTGACAGCATAAACAGCCCTTAAAGGCTCGGCCCTGGCTCCTCACAAGACGCAGCATGACTGAACCGGTTTCCAAAACACACAGGTTACAACAACTACACACATCTGAAAACCACACTTGAGCAATTTTGAGAGCGAAAGAAGTACAGAAAACAGATCCCAGAAAACCCAGTCTACGGCTTGCAAAGGAGAGGACTGCATTTGAACAAAGCCAAGTCAGTTTTAATTAATAAATCATGTATTTATTAAATGGAAAATAAATAAACATATGAAACTGACTGAACATCTTACTATCTGACATATACATTTTTAATCATAAAACAAAAATTTTTTTTTTTTTGCTCTTAATCATGTCCTGCTGTTTATTTAGCAACAACAAATGCACCATTTCTGTACATGCTGTAATGGTGCTCCTTAAAAACTTCAGACCAAAGAGGAGCATATGCCACACGATCACACAAACACTGCAGTAAACTGACAGCTAATGGAATGCGGTTTGAAAAAATGACTGTAATGCATTGCACACCAAACAATGGACCATTATAATGTTACAACTATTGGACACAAAGTGCATGCATGTAAACCTGGGGTTAGTTTTTCACACTTTTTACTCGAGTGAATATTTCTCAAAGGGAGGATACTTTTTAGAATTAGGACCTTTTTAAAATCACACACTGAATAGTAATTAAATAAAAAGCAGCTGTTGAACACGTCCACTGTTATTAGCCAATGGGGTATGTTGTCACACTAAGCTGTCGCAACGGAAGCTTACTTTAAAAGATTATAACCATTATATGGTATATATCGAAGACATATGCACTTAAACTACGTTATTAACGATGCATAGTTATTTTAAATAATTCGGTAGGCTCTTTAAATAACATAAAACTATTTAATGACACTAAAACACAAATCACGTGTGACAACGTACCCCAAAGTGATATTTATACGAAAATACTATGAACCTTTCAGCTGAAAAGGCCATTTAGCTTGAAACCAACACTGAAAACCACTGTGAGAAATAAACACGTAGTCATTCTCCTTGAAACCTCACAGTTAGTGAGAAACAGCCCTGTAGGTGTTGACTTCCTGCTGTTTATAAGCAACAAGTGACTGACTGCACGATACATACCTGTACCTTTAGCTTTAAGCAGTTTCCTAGCACCTACAACGTGGCACCGGCTGAATAATCACATTAACGCAGTGTGAAATGCACAGGAGGTTTATATATAAACTGCGGCCGCAGCTCTTATGAGTGAATGTGTCGCGTAAACGTGAATGCCGGAAGAATAACGCCACGGGATTGACCTGTCTCAAGACTTCCGACAAATAATGTGACCTATCCATGCGGTATAGACTACAGCACGGATATTTGTTTCTGCCTGGAATGCGCGTCCCCTTCAGTGAAGTAATGTGAGCCCTGGATTAGCTCCCACCAATCCCGACGCACGACGCGGATCTGCCTCCTCGCGTGCCCTTGACGTCGCGTCGCAGCTTTATGACTAAGCAGCGTAAGGAAGCAGGCACCGCCCCTTTCGCGCGCTCCTACAAATACCGGAGGTAAAATCCGTTCTTTCGTTTTTTTTTTTTTGTTTGTCCGTTCTCCAAGTCCATAAAAACATCTTGCCATGCATTAATAAAACTAAAACAGACTGGTTAAACGGATTTGAAGCTCCCGAAGGAAATAAGATGCATTTCAACACTCTGTTCAAATCAGACTAACGTTTTTAACGGTTTTACGTACATTTTTAGCCATTTTTAAACTGGCCAGGCTTGGAGATCTTCTTCCCGATTAAAAAAAATACAGCTTAGCCAAGAGCAAAGACAACAACAAATCAGTTTTTTTTAACCTAATATCCTCAAAGTTTTAGCCCTTTGTTTGGTGGAAATGCAATTTTTACAGTCGTTTTCTGTCGGCCGTGAACCAGAATCAAAATATAACGCGACACCGAGCAGAGATACGTGTTAAGAAATATAAACGGTTTCACGACAGAAAGACAAATAATCAATAATAGCTCATAAAATAGTTATTTTGGGACGAGAGCCTTCCTTAAGTTGTCTTATTGTAAGCCAATAATAATAGTGGCTAATAATAGATTTTTTTTACATGAAAATTATTTAAAAAATTGTGAAAATAAGGATTTGTTTTAGCATTTGCAGAACACGCAGATAACGCAGGAGCTGTTCAGTCTTCCGGTGCTGAAGTAGTTTATGGCCCCACCCCAGTACCACAATGCCTCAAGATCTGCTCATTAACGGTTTAAACCAAATCACCGGCGATCCTGACCCCAACCACTAACACGAGCTCTTTTTGGACACGTTAATACGTGCAAATATCAAATATTTGCATAAGCATTTTTTTTTAAATGTGACCAATTGCCGCTGAGCTTTGGCGACGTTTTGGCGGAACAGTCTGAGCTCGTTTAATAAAATTATATTATTATATAATTCATCTTCCCCATACATAAAATATAAATACACAATACTACACATTTCCCTAAATACTTAATACATGTCCCTATTTAGTTTCGTCCACCAGAGGGGGCCTTTTCTCTTCGTAATGCGCGCACAGTATCTTCATACAGAATTATTCAATTCTATTTAGCGCCTCTAAAGCGCAGTAGAATTTTGATACCGATTATGGCATTTAGATGTTATTTAGTTAAACTGAAATATGAAGTAACCCCTAATGGATGTTACTCGACAAAGGAAGAAAAGACGCTTAAACTCTTCCATATTTATATCAAAAATGATCTATTAAGCTATTTCCAAAAAAAGAAAAACGCAGTCTGCTCGTATTCACACACACAACATATATAGCTAGCATAAGATATGTTTTATTTATTTTGATTCCCTACCCCCTTTATCATATGTTTTATAATCTTTTCGACAGATCAGATGTCATTGGAAATTTACAACAAACCTTGCATATATATTCACATTGATTGAACGAAACAGTTACAGTCGGCAAACAGTATAGCTAATACAAAGAAGTGTATAAATAATAAACATATAAAACGGGGTTTAAAGTACACAGCGCTCACGAGAATTAATGTTCCGTACACGGGTTTCGATTACTCTCTTTAAGTTAATGACAACAGCACAGTTTCAAATAAATAAGACTGTCGTTATACCCTGAGAGTAAAACATAATCATGTAATAATCTACCATTCACAGGCGAGCTTCAGCAAAGATGACGGTCGCTCGAAATCATACAAATAATAATAATAATAATAATAATAATAATATAACAAAAATACAAAAAATAAAATAAAATAAACCGTTGCATGCGCAGTTAGAATTTTTTTTTTTTTTTTTTTTTTTTTTTTTGTTTGTTGGAGGAGTTTTACTGCGCCTCCAGGCTCGCGGTGGGCGTCGATGGAGAGCGGGGTCCTGGGGAAATGTCGTGCAGTTTCCTAATGTGTTTCTTGAGATCAAAGTTCCTGCAGAAGCCCTTGCCGCACGTCGGGCAGGTGAAAGGCTTCTTGTCGTTGTGCGTGTGCATGTGAAACGTGAGGTTGTACACCTGGTGGAAGGCTTTGTTGCAGATATTGCACTTGAACTGTTTTTCTCCGCTGTGGGTCAGTTTGTGGTTTTTGTAGTTTCCTTGAAATAATAATAATAATAAAAAAATGTTAGAAGCTAATTCCAAAAAACATGCCAATGCTATACTATCTATCTATCTATCTATCTATCTATCTGTATGTTTTTGTCGATGAATACAAAATATAAAATGCCTTTGAGGACAGCTACCTTTCTGGTGGAAACCCTTGCCGCAGAATTCGCAGATGAAGGGCTTGTATCCCGCGTGAATTCTCGTGTGAGTGTTGAGAGTTGAACTTCGGTTGAAAGCTTTGCCACATTGGTTGCACTTGTGCGGTTTTTCCTGCGAACAAACAGAGAAGAAACGTTCTCACACGCGGTACAGATAAAGACATCGCTGAGCGCAAACGGAAACCGAGCGGAAGCGTATTTCATTTCAAACGAAATTATTATTGTTAGCTTATTATTGTTGAAAATTAGATAAATGAGGATCGCGTTTTCCCGTTTTTACCCGTATTAAATAAACTGCTATCTCACTGATAAAAATCCAAAAACCTCTTAAGAAATAAACATTTTAATGCAACAAAGAAAATATACATGCACGCTTTCATTGCATGGTTTTGTTCTGTTTTTTAGGCCGACCTGAAAATTTCACATTTATAAATTCTGAATTATAATAGTCTTATCGCGTATTAAAACTATAAGGCGCAATAAATGCGTTCATTAGGCTATATGTAGGGTTTACCAATAGCACTGCGCTGTAATTTTATTTTCGAAGATGTAAATGAAACAAATATTACTAGAGTAGAATTTTTTTTTTTTAATTTCACATTTAATTCAGTGCGCTACTCGCAGTCGTTTCTTTGCATAGCAAGTTTATCAGCAAATGAAAACAGTTTCCACGCAGCTTTTTCGGTGTGTGTTAATAAATCGATTTGAGAGATCACACCAGCGTGAATAGGACTTTAATAGTTATTAGTGAAATGGTGATTACCTGAGTGTGGATGATTTTGTGGCGGCACAGAGTGCTCGCTTGTCTGAATCCTTTGCCGCACACTTTGCAGACGAACGGTCTGGCGCCCGTGTGAACCGGCATGTGACGCGTTAAATTATAGTGCGCGTTGAACACCTGAAAATTGCAAATCGGGTTAAAAAAAAAAAAGAGCAGGATGCAATCTGTGCTAAAACAGAAGATCGACGTCGCTCGTCTCACCTTGCCGCAAACTTCACAGGTGAACACCTTTGGTTTGGTTTGAGGAGAGGCGCCGTTTAATTTGGCCGCGGAGTTCTTGAACAGCTTCTCGGACAAGATGTGCGCGCTCTCCTTCATGTAGTGGTGCAGGTGGGAGTGAGAAAGCTCCTTAAAAGACGCGCCGGGAGGAGCACACCTGTCCGGTTTGCTCTTCTCTGAGGAGAACAGGCTCTTCTGGCGCGCGTGCAGCGGCGCGTTGAGGAGGTACGACGCCATGGGGTGCAGGTTCACCAGACCCGCGTGAGGCGCACACGCGCTCTCCCCGCAGTTCAGGTAACAGACGGCGGCGCCCATGGCGTGGAACGACGCCTGGTTGACGACGCGCGGCCGGAAGAGTTTGTACTGTCCTATGGCCGACGGCGTCGCGTCCGGCTGCTCGTTCTTGTAATTCAAGCCGATGCTCAGCAGCTCGCTCGCGTTGTAGGAAAACGCGTCAGGGTGGTCTAATCCATTGACGTGAAGTTTATGAGGCGGCTCGCAGGCGAGCGGCATGAGCGGGATCATGCAGTGCAGCGGCGCGGGAGACTGCTTGGGCTCCGCTTTCCCCGCGGGAGCGTGGAGCAAATTCGGGAACGGTATCGACTTTGGCTCGGGCGTCCTGGCCATAATCCTTTCGATCGAAAAAGCGAGTGGTTTGGAGCTCGCCATCACGCTTCCTCCCGTCGAAGCCGAAGGGGCGCCGAATATTCCCGCTGAGTGGTACAGCGCGCCGTCCATGGCTCGAGCGCAGCACCTGTACCTGTGTCCTTCTCTTGTAGATAAGTTTGATTCCTCTCAGTGACCCGCAAGAAAAGACATCATCAAGCGCCAAGGCCCCCTGGCTGCTCCGCTGCTTGTCAATTGCGGACAATCAGCACTTATGTCCGCCCCGGATTGCTCAATAAAGAGTGTTTTGTCAATAGCGCAACTCAGGGCTCACCACGCGCGCACGTCAAAGACGCGTAAAGCAGCCCAGATGCTCGATTTAGTTATATCAATCACTACAGCGGCTTTTTTCCCTCTCTCTCTCTCTCTCTCTCTCTCTCTCTCTCTCCCTGCACTTGTCCTACACGCTGCTGTGGGTGACTAACTCAAGAAGGTGCTCTTTATTAGCACTGTAAAGCGCTGGGCGAATCTCCGGTCCCCTCGCGCCTCGCTGTGACATCATTGCACCTCGCGCGCACGCATCATATTTGTCAACATTTGACACACGAAAACTCCCGAATTACCTGATTTGAAACCGCATTCTCACGCGTTTTTTTTTTTTTTTTTTTGGTCGGAATGAAAGGCGATTTTATAACAACTTTATTTCGATTCTCGAGCAGAGCGTTTTATCTGCATGCGTACGCAAATTAAGACCAAACTCTTAACTTACAACCGTTTTTTTCAATTGATTCGTCTCATACGTATTTCGCTTTCAGTGCGCTTTTCTGCCATATGGACAACCTGACACGATAAGTTACAGCTAAATATAACGCAGAAGCTTTAAAATATAAACGTTTAATCCAGCAACTTTTTGCTATCGTGAAAAGCGCTATAAAAATAAACGTAATTTATTTGGGGGGGAATATTTACCTGCTACAAATTTGTTTACAAATCTGCTTTTCCCTAAACTGTTGTTACAAGCTAAAAGTACCGAGAGGGAAAAAAAAGACATTGACATTTTGTGCACGAACAAATATAGTGGTAATAAAACGTGCAATTCGAATAAATGCAAATAAAAATGAATGTAGCCAACCTAAACAATGCCTAAACAGTAACTAGCCCATGCATGTCTTAAACCCACAGGCGAATGTTAATTTCTTTTTTTTAATACTAAGTCTTATGTCTTATAATGTCACCTCGGGGGGCTGTTGGTCACATACGATCGTAATTTTACCCCTGTAGTTAATTTTAATTGGTTAAACTGTTGATGTTACAGCTCGCCCCGCGTTACAACACTTCCCAGTCTCCACAGCGTTTAAGCGGCGGATTCCAGCAGCACCTCTCATCCAATTTAGCTTACAATAAATTCACAGATCGTTCCCCTCTCACGTCTAAACGCGATTCGACGTCAAATACAATCGAACAATTATTTGTTACGTTTTCGCGTCTCGTTAGCGAAACATCACGCGACCGTTCTCCCATCACGCGCCATCTCGCGCGCGCATGAAAAACATTTGCGAAAAAGCTATATTTCGCGTCGGACGACCTTCGTTTCCAAACGCAAAGCCGCGAGGACGCTCATCTGGGAATTGTGCGCCAAACGAGAGGTATTAGCAGCAAAACGCCTCCGAGGAGCTGAGACCGTGCCACGTGAGAGCGAGAGAGAGTCGCGCGCGTTCGCGGGCAGTCCGCGAGCGCGGGCAGAAATGAAAAGTGGCAGCTCGGCGTGAAATACAATTGACACTGATTCGATGCGAAGACGGTTTCTCGTCAAGGATTATTCTGTTTAAAAAGGTAACATGTATGGAAAAATGAGCGCGTCGGTGACATACCTTGGTTTTAAAATATCTGCGCGTTTATTCTGAAATATATAGCCTGCATACTTTGTGATACCATATTGTTGTTTTTTTTTGTTTTTTAATTTAACGGCGCTCGGTTAAGATAAATGCGCTGAAATGATAATGTTTGTGTTTTCAGGGCGACTTTAGAACATTGCTAATTTTGACTGCTGTTCAATTGGAAGCAGATGGGTGTCGAATAACCTGCAATTTGGAGCTTTTTCACATAATAAGCGGTCGCCTCGCTGTTGTCATACGCTGCTCCTCAGATTTCTTCAGCTGGGCGAAGGCAAAACGAAAAAAAAAAAACCCTTTATAACGATATCACGGCGCAAATGCATCTCGTGCGTTTGTTTCGTTTTGCTTAATGTTTGTAGGCTATTTCAAGAATGTCATGTTTTTTTTTCGGCGCAAGCATTCAATATAAAACTCTTATCAACCGAGCGGTAACCCGATTTTAATATGAAACACTTTAGGTCTGGCTGATTTTGAGTTTAATTTTAATTTACAGTCCAGTTATTAGTCAGCCCATCTAGTCCAATTTCGCCGCATTTTAGTGAAAAGTGCGTTTCAGTAAGAAATACAGCTAACTCGACAATAGAAACGGCCTCGGAGTCGTTTGTGAAACTGAGATTTTTAATATCACATTTAGGGTAAAATTAATAACGGCAGACTATCTCCTCAAGGTCTCTAATGCCGGATGGAAATGATCGCTTAATTATTACAGACGACGTTTAAAGCTGAAATCATTTGCGCTTTAAATAAAACGTGGTCTCGCGTGCCAGACTTAAACAGCAAATGGAAGCTGTATTAATTAAATGTCATTTTTCATCGGCAACGGTCTATTTTTGCATTTTATTCCACGTTTTATTTAGCAAAATTAGAATTTGAAAAATAATTCTAGCTCGCACTATTATCGTGACCCAAGTCTTATTTAGTTTAGACGTCTAGAAATAATGGATTAACCCCGCTGCACGGGAAGCTGTTCTAGTGATGCGTTCCTATGAATAGAATTCCATTTCTTTATGTTTTAATTGTTTGTTTAATACGATGCACAATAAAGATAAAGGCCATTTAAAGCGATGCTGAAAAGAACATGCACGCTAAACGGATTTAATACCGAGACCAGCAATTGGCATCATTTTTTTTTTAAAGTGGCTGAAACGAAATATAAATAAAATAAAAATGTTGAATATGTAAGATCACATTCAAGCATTGACAAATGATTTGACTATTGCCAACTCCTTGGTAAATAAACCTAAACTAAAATTGCATGTGAAGTTTTTTTTGTTTCCACTTACCTAAAATGATATTAAATCACCAACCAATGCAGCGTGTGATAAATATATAAATAAACGAAATATAAAAACGTCGTCTTTTTTAACGCATTTCGAAAAGCTAAATTTTTTTTTTTTAATATTTTTTTTAAAATAAAGGTTTAATTTCACCCGTGTCATATAATTTGATGCAAAACAAAGAAAAGACCAGAGGAGTGACATTAAAAACACTTTAATCGTAACACTTAAGACACCCGGGCGATCTCAGGTGCACAAAGACAATAGAAATATACAGCTCTTGTTAAAATCCAGTGACATTTTCTTTCATCTGAAACATAGTTGGACATCGACAGCATACTCTACACATGACACACTTCTATAGAAGAATCTGAATGTGAATTCATAGCTATTGAGTGGAACGGTGTCACGATTTCGTCGAATAAACAGTGAACAGCTAGCATTTCATCCACCATATCTGGAGCTTTGGCCTGAGGATCCGAAGCTGATGCGAAAAAAAGAAAACATAAAAAACAGCACATAAGCAGACGCCACTTCCCTCACGCTCTGTATTTCTAGTTTTCGCTCCGGTACACCGTGTCTATGATACACTCACAAAATCGTCAGCTGGTACTTTGTGGGTAAATCTGTGCCTACAAGTGCTTCCCGAGCTCGCCTTGTGATGAGCCACCGTATCACTGCACATCAAATACAGAACGACAGAGACACTTTAGCTGTCTGTAAGTGGCCAATGAGAGTTTTATACAAGCATGGTGACATCGGCTTAGACGAGAGGGCAGTGCAGCACTGGCTGGGAAGCGTGAAGCGCGAGCTCCAATCAGGAGAGCTGGAATCCGACCTCTTCGTATCAAGTTTGCGACCGTCCAGTAGGTGGGACTTTAACCCTCCTCTTCATCGCTGTCCCTCATGGTAATGCCCTGCAGACCGTCCGCGGCCGACACGGCTGCCGTGGCTTCCTCGATAGTGAGCCGGTTGTAAACGGTCTCGTAGCTCTTGTTGTTCAACGCGCCGTCCAACACGCCCTGGAGCCTGAAGTCACGGTACGACTTCTGCACGACAAAAAAAATCAAAAATTAGAGAAGCAAAACAAGCACGGAGAACAATGAGACAGTTTAAGGACAGGTCGATTTTATTTTTTGACTTCTCGCGCATCAGGATTTGCCTGAAATGGCACTCGTGTGCTAATTAATCTCTCATTCTCATGGTAATGGAATTCGTTGTGCAGCCAAGCTGAACTTGACACTCTTGTCATGGTCAATTAGCATCAACAGAGTTTCGAACAAAAACTTCTTCACGCTGTATTCTTTTTTTACCTTGACAATCTTGATGAGAGTTTTGAGTTGGTAAACATGCAGCTGCTGGTCGAGTCTGTCCGTCAGCCAGGCGCACACCGCCTTCATTAAAGAGTTGTACCATTGCTGTGCATGTGAGAGAGAGAGAGAGAGAGAAATAAACCTTGAAGAGGACGTAACATCTATGCAAAAAAAACCTCAGTACTTTAAGCGAATAAGTAGATGTGACCTACACGGTGGCGTGAAGGAAAAAGCGGCTTTTGGTCAACGCTAAAAGTTCTCTTTATGTGCGTTTTTCTCGTTCGATTACGCCTAGAAAATGTACCATCCGCACTCAGAATTTGGCAGTCCTCGAAAATAGATTTATTCCACCTCAAGCTTTTCTTTTTTTATACCAAAGAGCTACCGAGAAACTGTTGATTACCTAGTCGTATTAAATATTCATTAAGAGTCATTACTTCATTTCTCATTACTGAACTCACAAGCAAGTATCTTCCTGTGGCCCAAGTATCATTTGAGGTCGCGTTTGCACACAATAACAATCTTAAAGACACCGAACCTACTAATTACAGGGCTAACACTTGAATCTGTGTATAAAGGGGTCACCTTGCATGCCGAACACCTTCAGTTCACGTATTACTTCACGCGAGGACACCTTATATAATTACCAGTCTTTTCTACGAAAGAAGCCGGTTCTTTAATCAGCAGCGATCAGTCTGTGAATCGGTTTTTGCATGACAACCTCTGACACCAGCTTGTGTTTGCATTCAGCCCCGGTAATTTCATTTTGGAAATTATTAGCTCACATCGACAAAAGACCAAGATCGTCTATGCGCTTGGAATATGATTCACGCACAAGCAAGACAGCATCGTATAAGACCACAGCATCGTGTTTACTGGCGAAACACATCACTTAAGACTGTTTTCATTGAGCTTCCCATGCAATTTAACATCAGGCTCGCAAATTTGCAACGGGAGCGTAAATGAATCCAAACAGCACACCAATAATCAGCAAAGTCCGCTCCTGCCATTAACAAAAAGCAGGCAAAACAGAAAGATGAGATGCCACTTAATTGAAGCACTTAGGCTGGTTGGGAAACAGATGACTGTGCCCTAATTGTTGGAGGTGAAAGAATGGCAACGCATTTCTTCATATCAGACGAATCTCCGACGGTAATCACACGCTTAAGTGTCCACTTCTCTGGTTCATTAGGGAGGCAGGGGAGGGCAGCCTCCGCACCTGTGACCAGTCTGAGGGCCGCGGCCCCTCACCGTGCAAACCTCATCGCTCCGCTAATCACAGTGATTTAGCGCCCCGGACAAACAGACCGCAGCCTGCAAGGGCATGCGGCGACTGATTTCCTTATTTCCTTGAGCGCCTTCGCAGCACAGCACCGAATGGTAGAGCCGCTCGTACTTAAGAAGCAGCGCTCAAAAATATTCACGCCCCAAACTTTTCGCCGTCCAAGGGATGCGCATTAGATTAAATGTTTCGAAACAGACGGATTTGAGGCTGCTCGATGAGGAAGTTTCTGCGGTGACACACGGCGACCCTCCTCTCGGCTCGCTCTCGGTGCATGACTGTGAGCATGTGACACGCATTAGAGGCTGCTGGTTTGCAGGGCACCTCTATCCTGCATGCCTGTCTCCATCGGTGGCCTCGGCAAAGGTCTAATAAATGAAGAGAAGACATCAAACACCGCTTCTCACCAATCTGGCTCGGAATAGAAAGTTTTCGAAGGCAATCTGCTCAGGATTTATAAGGGCGGAAGGGCTGCGTACATCCTATGGAGTGTTTGTGGCGTTCTATAGATCTGCTGTGTCTGGAAGCGGCTTCGAAGGATGAGCAGTGTGTCCTAAACAAAATTAAGGAGCGAGACGTATGAGTTTGCGCCTTCTTCCTCTCTCTCTCTCGATGTTGTTTGAGAGTAAACAGGTCAACAGGAGCCCTGGGTGAGTGCTCAGGCGCTGGAAGTGGTCACAGTGGGCTGATGAGTGCTCTTGGTGAGGCCTCATCGCCTCTTCCTACAAAAACTTTCCCCACCCCTTCTCACCTCCCTCGGCCTCGGCTTTACAATACCCACAGCTGAGGAAACGTGGTGGGAAAGCAGTTGGAAAAGAACCGAGAAAGGAACAGAATGAGACGTTGGATATTCATTCACATACACTGGCACAAATGACACTCGCTTGAAGTAACTTTGCATTGATCTGTGGACTTATTATGAAACATTTCTTAAGCTAGTGTTTGAAAGCAGTCGAGTGAAACTGAATCACATTTATAGCGCGTTCGCTAACAGGCAGGAACTTACATCAAAGATTTTCTCTATGTACATCTCGTCGTTCACGCGGTCGCGTAGAATATCCTGGTTCTGTCGTACAAAGGTGATGTAGGTGTCTGCTAGATCCATACCAGGCTTCTGTGGAGAGTGACAAATTCAAAATCAGCACATTCATTCAATTTGAGTCTTTATTTAATTTTTTTTTAATGCAAAGGAGTGCTGTACTATCGATTAATCGCAAAAGAAATAAACGTTTGTGTTTACATAATGTGTGTACTATATATATATATATATATATATATATATATCCCATTCATAAACGATTTATATTACAAATATACATATTTCAGAAATGTATACACGAATGTGTGTATATTAATATACATATGACTTGTCACAGTACACACATTATTACTTATTTGGATGTCATTTATCATGATCATTAAATCAAATTTTGCTAGAAAACATGCTGATGATTAATAAAAAAATCATTCAAATGTTACTTTCATAAAGGTGGACTAAGTGCAACATTATACATTACGCACCGTATAAACCTTTATCAAAAAACCAGTCAGATCAATGGCAGAGTAAAAGCGGTTTAATTATCCACAGGGGTGGGCAGCCATTTTGACCAGTTTATTTAGTTCTTATTTTCTTATTGTACCAAAAACGACAGCATATGCTTATAACACTGATGCATGGTGTGAATGGGCCTTTATTGCATATTCTAATCTTGGTGAATTAACCAAAAGTGTTTCAAACACCTATGACTTTTATCATTAAAAAATACAAGCTGGTATTTCAGCAGTATCACTGTTATCTAAAATTCTTTGCTTTTCTGCATTCACTAACAATTTTTTTTGCATGTTTTTGTTAGTATGGCGAAGCATCAGACAGTCACATCAAAGACTTCTTTGAATGTTAAGGCAAGCAAATCCAATACAAAGTTAAAACACAAATAATGAAATACTGACAGCCACCGCCACTATATCTCTGCCTGCTGGATGATGTTTCAGAAAATGCTTTAAAAAATAAAAACACATGTAAACTTGTAAAAAAAGAAAAAATGAAATAAAGAGCCAAAAAGCACCCTCAACACTTACACCCTGTTAAAAGCAATCCTTTTACCTGTGGAAAAACATTTCTATTCACACTGGGGCTGTTAGAACAGGGAAAAATCCTAATAGTGCTGTAATTGCTGTGACACGTTTCCCACCCATGACTCAAGGGCTGAGATAGCTTGAGGGCTTGAATGCTGGAAAACCCCCTTTTTTATTAGAGAGCAAAGAGACTCCCGAACATCAACCTGCTCTTGTCAGGCCTCTCTTCCTGTAGTTTGTGTCTTGGTCAATGCAAAGGTGCAATGATGTACCACCGTACCAGTGTGCTGAAGCTCTGCTTTTCCGAACAAACAAATTAACTCCTACTGTGTTAAGCAGCATAAATGTTTTAACACTGAAGGTTCTTAAAGTGTCTCTATTATGAATTTTTGAAAGTGACCTTTCGGGCAGTGTAACGCAGCTCTAAGTGAATGAAAACACCCTGCAAAGTTTTAAATCTGGAAGTGCACTGTGTATAAAGTTATTGTCTCAAAAAGGAACAGTCGACTCATTCGACTTTTAAAACAAGTCTCAAGCTGTTTTATGTTGACGTCAGCGTGAAATATTAGTATATTTTCTTCTAACGTTGGTCTGAATGAAACTAGGTGCCATATTTGCAGCGGTACAAATAGTGTTTCTCCTGATAATGCTGCACACAAAGCAGCACTACGCTCTTAAATGCAGCTCTTACGGTGAAATGTAAATGAAATCGACCTTATATGCATGCTAACTTCTTGTTGGGGACTCCCAAAGCCAAAATATGAACCTTTCATTACTCATAATAGGGGCACTGTAAGCAGAAAACCAATAATATTAGAAAGGATCATGTGACACTCATTTGACAGGAGTAACGATTGCTGAAAATTCAGCTTTGCCATTACATCCAATAAATGAAATTTCAAAATATATTCAAATAGAAAATAGTTATTTAAAATTGTAATAATAATTCACAATATTGCCGTTTTTTTCCCATGCAGCCTTAAATATAATATAAGAGACCTTAAAATGATCTTACTGGCCTAAAACTTTTGATTGGCAATGAATATATCATTTTATGTATCTCTTACAAAATAAAACAAACACACAAACATGCGAATAAAACCAGAAAACACTCAATCAAGCAGTCAAACACACCGATGAATTAACTTAAAGCAAATAAAAAAAGAATGCAACAAAAGATGCGAGATGCAGTGAATGGACTTCTGTACAAGGACTCAAATGAGAGATTCAAGCTTGTTATTAACTATCCCATCGCTTGGCTGTAAACTCGCACACTTGTTGTAAAAACAAACTTGTTCCTAGAAAAGCTGCGTCATTTTAAAAATGTAGTAACGTCACTAATTATGGTCAGCAATTCCTCAAATACCGGACAGCAACACTCGGTATGACCTCCTGACCGCATCCACAGTCGGCCAATATCTACACACGCAGCAGCTGATCAAATACGACTGGGATCTCAAGAGGATCTCATATCGTGTTGAGCGAGAGGTCTTCAGAGGTCTTCAAAGACACATATCATATTATCAATGAAGGAAGAAAACTGCCACTTCCTGTGCACAACCAAGCATGTAGTATCTCTGACTTATCACTGCAGTCGCCGGCGACCCCTTAAAAGGCGCTTGGGTGGAAGCAAGACGAGGTCTTTTTAAACCCTGACAGGACGACAAAGCCTGTGATGGACCGATAAGCACACCAAAACACGATCTTCTCGTACGAAATCCAACCGGAGGACGCAGGGACAGGCCTGATCCGTCAGGCCAGACAATGCCATGACGCTTGGGTGTGGGCCGAGTGTGAATGAATAAATGGAGAGGTGTGGGACGGTGCGATTAAGGCCAGGTTAATGACTGGTTAAGCTGAGCGGATAAATGGCGTGGATGGGAAACAGAGGAGAAAGGGAAGGGGAGACGAAATGCGCAGTAATTACACAGAGCTGCTAGCCTGGCTTCCTGCCACTGCCTCATTCACTGTCCAGGTGCAGGTGTGTGAGAGCATGTGTGTGTGTGTGTGTGTGTGTGTGTGCGGTGTCGAAGTAGAGAGCGTGTGAAGTGCGTTTGTGTAAGTTTTGAGTAAATACTTTGTTGTGGTAGCGCTAATGCGAGCGCAGATTCGAGCCGTGGGTGTGAATGTGCAAACGAGTGTGTTAACAGAGCGCTATCGGGAGGGCGTCTCGCCAGAAAGCCCCGGCGCTTGAATGGCAGCCTTCACAAAGGAGCAGAGGAGCTTAACCTTTCGTGACAAGAGCCCAGAAATGTTCGGTGCCAAAGGCCAGACCACAGCCATGTTCCTCCCTCCCTCTCCGGCTTCAGCGGGAGCTGTGAAAGGGGCTTACATGGAGCAGCGTTCCTTCTACACAAAAGCGCAAGGTGGAGGTGATGTTATAATTCGAGGGGGAGATGGGGTGTTTGTCCGCTGCACACCTCGGGGAGCCGAGGCTGAGAGCTCGGATGGAGCGATGGGGTGTGGGTGTTTAGGGTTTGACTGGCTTTTCTGTTCTTAAGGCCCTTGAGTCCGAAATTTTCGCATGCGTTTTTTACGTATTCGTCATCATTTCCAATCAAATTGAATGCAAGTGGATGCGAAAATGCAAAAAAAAAAATAAAAATTCAAACCTGATTCAAAATTTCGGATTAGGTGTGCGATGGCTTTTAATCTTGTATGTTTGCTTCGTACGGTGGCCCCAAAAAGTATTTGGACACAAATGTCGCCGGAGAATCAGTATCGATCGAGAATCGTTCAAATAAAGCCATTGTTTTAAACAAATATATAAAAACCAAAAAGCTTTTGAAAATTTAAATTGCATCCAAAATAAAAGTTTTATAGTTACGTTATATATGTATGTGTACTGTGTATATTTATTATGTGCATATAAATACACTCACATACAGCATATATTTTTAGAATATGTTTATACATTTGTATATTCATATTTTTATATTATACATACAAATATTTAATATATAACCAAAAATAAAATTAAAATTAAAAATTTAATCTTTCTTAAATATATACATGTGTGTGTTTGTATTTATATATAGATAATAAATACGCACAGTATAAACAAAAACTATTATGGATGCGATTAATTGTTTGACGGCACTAATATGAAGTGAAATAGTTCATACGCTTAAGTCACACATAAATATGTCTAAATGTTATCGCATTATAGAAAATATTTAAACAGTATAGCGTTTAAAAAAAAATTCTTAAAGACGTAAATTATAAATTATATTAACTGTTCAAAATCAAGACAAAATTAATTTAGACAATTAAGTCACACATACAGTAAAAATATATAAATTTTACTGCATTGGATAAAATACTAAAGCACAAATATTACTTTTAAAAATTTCAGTTGCAAATGATAAATGATAGAACACACATCCTCTAAAATCACTGTTTGATTAAACTTATGCCCACATGGACTCTGAATTCACAAAATGCCACAGAAAAACTGTTAATAACGGGTGTTCCAATCCTGCAGAAATCCAAACATTCCCGGCCCTTGTGTGTTTGTATATTAAATATTTTGGCTAATTTGATAATGCTTTCATCTGCCAAAAAAAAGTGTAGTTCTCTCAGCCCTGTTGAACATTTTAGAATGTTTAAATTTCATTCCACAGATTTCCCCAAAAAATCAGCACAGAAAATAACTGCAAAAAAAGCGAGTTTTGAGAAAAGCTTTCGTATATACTCTGTATATTTTTATATTTGTTTTGATCATGTAATGAAATTATATTTATACATTTTTGACTGTGACTTAAACGTTCAAATACATTTTTAGAGCCACTCATGATCTATTGGTGTCTGTAGTATTTTTGGAAAGATGTTAATACTTTCATTTATCAAGAATGAAAAATTACATTTATATTGTAACAAAAAAATTCTATTTCAAATTAATGCTGTTCTTTCAAACACTCTATTGTTAACAAAAAATAAATAAAAATTATATATATATATATATATATATATATATATATATATATATATATATATATATATATATATATATATATATATATATATATATTTTTTTTAGATCAAAGAAATGCAGCCGTAAAATCTTACTTAAAATTTTTCATACTCTGATATTAGTCGCAGAACTAACTGGAATGAGTTGTTGTTCATGTTTTTATTCAGAAAGGCCTTCTGTAATTCTGTGGTCTCGGATCAGGAGGTCATGTGATTACTCAGTCTTTCCCTCACCCCGTGTTAGTTTCTTTCTGCTTGCTCACTGTCTGCGCTCTGAACAGTCCTGGTTCCTGGTGATTCATTAGCATCTTTTTCTGCTTGTGACGGCCCATTGTCAACACTGTGGCAGATCGTGAGACTGATTTTAAGCCAATCGGGTTGCTAATTAGTCTTGCTCAGCCAGCTCTGATAGACGCTCCAATCCTGCTTTTCAGTTGGCCATGAACCGCAAACGATAAAAAAAAACATATAATTGTGTTAAGTAATGATGAAATAATACACATTAAGCCTTTTTAAATATTAAAAACAAAGCAAGATGGAAACGCTTGGCAAAGCTGAATAGAGAATCTGTTTCCCTAAGTAAATAATAAAACACACACAAACGCAAAGCGGCATGCAAAACAAAAAAAATATATATATATATATCGGAATCATGCGCATTTATACGTCCAAAATGACACTTACTGGGACGTCCACATATTTGGCCGCTGCTTTTACCTTAAAAAAATAAATAAATAAAAAAAAGCACCTGCTGAATATCTTTGGGCTTGTCAAACGTTCAGTACGAAATGAGATCCCGGAAAGGGGAGTGTGTGGGTGGGATGAACGTGAAAATACTCACCGTGAAAGACAGGATGGAGGAGAAGAATGTTCCCTCGTCATATCGTGAGAGTTTGGACAACACCCCATCCAGAACAGCTGCGAACTGTGAAAGCAAAGAAGCATGTTTGCGTGACAGCCGTGTACGCCTTTAGCAAAAGCAACAATTAACAATTTAGGACAAAGTAACATTCGCAGATACAATGGATATAACGTCGGTGAAGGCCAGCTGAAAAGAATGGGCAAAAGCCAAATCTCAATGTTGTGAAATGTGGCAGCTCAAAAGAGGCCGAGACAATGGCTGTTGGGTGTACCTTTGAGACCAAGGAGGAGATCATTTCCTTAAAGGCCTCATCGATCAGGACATCGATTTTTGAGTGGTACTGCTGCTGTAGGACAAGAAGAGGAGGAGAAACATCAACAAATACAACAGGCGCGATGGGAAAGGCACGCATCCTAAAAGAACAACACGCTAACAAAGACGTATTTCGGCAGAGGGAAAAATCCTCCCCGTGCGATAGGGCTGAGTTAAGCAGCTATTAGGCCCATTATGCCCGTGAATGGCATTCCTGCTCTCGTTTAGGGCAAAGGAATTTGAAGGATACTTTTTGTGCGGGCCACAATTAGGGCAGCCTTGTGTTTTTCTAAAGAACCCGTCCAGCTGCGGCGAGCAAAGGCTCACACTACATTCAATTAATCCGCCATTTCATGTCTGATAAGTCTTATTCACCTATTTTGTGGAAAAAAGGAGGGAGAGGGAGAGGGGGAAGGAGAAAGCGAGGGCTTGAGAGAGAGAGAGAGAGAGAGAGAGAGAGAGAGAGAGAGAGAGAGAGAGAGAGAGAGAGAGAGAGAGAGAGAGCACATCCATTTGGCCGTGCTGAATAGATGCCTTTGCTGCATGCGCTGCAAGCAGGAGTTCATCTCCTCCAACAATGGCCATTCATGACGAATCTAAAGGACACCCAAATTAAAAATTTCAATCAACAATGCGTGCAGATCGGTGACAAATTGAAGGTGCTAAGAGGTCACTGTCAGCCGCCCTAATTTTCTTTTCACCCTTTTTTTTTTCCTGCGCGCAAAATGGCGTTTTTTTTTTTCATAAATGGCATTATAGGAGAATCTTGAGGACTTTTTACCTCAATTAACACTTCCATGTTTGCTTTTTATACGGCTAAACGGCGAGGGCTCTTTTTTCGCATTAGCGCCGATTAAATAGGGAGGTCTTTGCCGTGTGTGTGAAAACCAAAAGAACAATAATTTCTTTTAAAAACATTTATCTGGTAGCCATCCACTTCAGAGTCACTTCAGCGAGATGGCGGCTCATAAAGAGTAACCTTGTATTTCCAAATAAAGCGGCAGGCAAACTCGGGTAAAATAATCTTTTCTTTGTTTTTAAATAAAGTCTTTCACAAACACGCCGACACGCACCGATGGCCATTAAATTCAATCCGTGTGAAGGAAAATCAGTTGAGCGTTGAGAAATACCTTTTAACCCAATACTAAGAAGTGAGTGTGGTTTCTCGCCGCCGTGCGACTATCTCGCCGCACAAGGCCACATACTTTAAGTGTCACTGTTTGAGAAAATTCTTCTTTTTTTCCGTGAAGTTAGCACCTGTTTTTTTGTTAGGACTGGAAAAGAGTAGTATCGACTAAGACTGCACAATTCCGAAGAGAGAGAGAGATCTCAACTACAAAAACAAATAGTTTACTTCTATTTCAGAAGCTTTCATACATAAATGTGCACTAATATGAAGGAGAGAAAGAAATATGGCAGTGATCAGATTTGAGGATGTCGGTTTTTTAATCAAAGTCATTTCAAATTCAAATTGCACTCGTGTGTTTACAAGAGATTCCACTAATTTTTGGAAATGTTTGAGTGAGTTTTTGTCCATACAATGGAAGCCAATGTTATTTAGCTCCCAACATTCTTCAAAATAACTTCTTTTGTGTTTCACTGAAGAAAGAAAGCCATGCCATTTTGGAACGGCATGAGTAAATGATGACAGAATTTTCATTGTGATTTGAGCTATCCCTTTAAGAGTTAATTGCACACAATGACACGGACAGGAGACGGTAGAAGGGACACTTACCCACTGCTGCTCAACCTTGGGTTCATGCAATAACGTGCAGGACATGCAGGGATGAGTCAAAGACAGACAACCAACAAAAAGAAAAGAAAAACATTTGAATGAAAACTAATCTCAGAGCTGGTTAACGGACTGCCAACAGATTAATAAAACTCCCCTCGAGCATAATTCGGATCATTAATTAGCTAAAATTAAACTAGGTAATAAACAAACAACACAAAATCTAACAAACGGGCTCATTTCTAAAGAAAGAATGTGAAATGAGATTTACAGTCATTTATAACGGAAAAAAAAACACAAACTGTTTAATGACTAAATCAATAATTCTGGATTCAAAACAAAAACCTTGTACTCAAATGTAAACTACAAGGTACACAAAAGTAAACTTTACTCTTTATAGTAAACTAAAAATGATTTGATTTTCTGCAACGTGCGAATGGCTAATTTGGACTTAATTTCATTTTATTAATTATGTAGTGCATGTAAAATAATATAAAATATCCAATGTCTATAACTATGTCTGATCACTAACTTATACCAAACAGCGACATTTCTTTGGAATTAAGTAGTGCGTGTCATGTCATTTAAAATATGCAATATCCATAACTGTGTCTGAATGCTCTCATTTTTACTTCATAATGAACCGTGCCATTTAATTTGGATTTAAACACCAATTTGGATTTGTCTCTAATGTGAACTCACCTTAAGCAACTTCAAACTCTACTCAAAATCAAAATAATCCAATTTAAAGCTCTCAAGGACAATCTGAACATCTTTTGCTTTTCAGTCAGAAGCTGACAGAACAATGTTTTGAAAGATGTACATTTTTACAGAAGTTTCATTTCACTTCAGTTATGGCTGAATGGACAACTTTAAGTAGTTTCTGCACATTAAGCCGGGCTAAATAATTTATTTGATGAAAGAAACTACTCTTTAATGAACGCCTGTGTGAGATGTTCACACAAAAACAGGAAATTAGATATCTAGACTAAGTGGAATCGTGGCTGTCATGAAAAATGAGAAGCCGGTATAATGAGTTGGCTTGTTCGAAATTAAAATGGCAGCTCTGGGTGTCGAGTTTGGCTGTGGTTCGTTCAAGGCCTCTGGAGCATAAGGACTTTCTGGTCGAGACTTATCTCTAGGCAGAAGAAGAGGAGGTAATAATATCGCCCACTGAAAGGAAGCACAAAACACTTCACACCAACCGATAACACCTGCGCTAGTTCAACTGAAAAGCAAGTTTGCAGCATAAAGGAGAAACTGATAAATGGATCTTTGCCAGTTTGACAGCTTTTCAAATGACTGATTAGAGTCACGCAATTCAATGTTCTTAATCTTGTTTTCACCTCCCAACTGTCAATTGAACAGAGACGAGATGATTTTATGAACACCGTAAGTCTCATAAAAACATCTACTAAGGTGAAGATGAATGTGTCTGTTCAGAGAGACCCTGACAGGATTGTGACGTACCTCCTGGCCTTGGTCAAGAACACAGAGCTTGGAGCACTGCTTCTTGGCATCCATGAGAACATTGAACATTGTGCACACAGACAAGGGGACTCGGAAATCAGTCGACTTGCAAGACTTCTGCATTTTAGCGTCAAAGGCGGCTTTGGTCCTGGATATCAGAGATGGAGAAATTGGCTACATGAAGCCCCTGTTTTTGAAAGGACTGCTATTATTAGTCGGTAAACAGCTGACCTTTTGACACAGGCCTCCATCATATCGCTAGCCATCAGTTTGAGCCTCTGCTCCAGATGTTTGGCGAACTCCGGCTCCGGCCAGTGCAGGTCCATCACGAACATCTGGAGAGCATCCAGCTTCCAGAACAGATCTTCTGATGTGGCCGAGCCGTTACTGAGGACAGAAACAGTGACGTGTTAGCTCATGATTGATCTTGAAGCCAGAAAGATAAAAAAATGAAACGCGTAATCATGCATGAAACATTTAAAGCAAGGTATGAATGTCAATTGTAAGTAAACAGACATTGTCATGCAAAACAGACCAGTTCTTGATGTCCATGAATATATGATGTTATCAGAATTCAGTGGCATTTCTAACGATTTGAATACCAATGGACTAATGATTTGATGCATTACTTAACGTGACTTCAACTAGTATAAAAACATCATCACGAAATTCAATCTATGAAATTTTGCCTTGCCAACTAAATGAAATAAAACACACACACACACACACACACACACAAATATCTATATCTATATATATTGTAGGTTTGTCAAAAAAACGTGTTAACGCAAATTCAATTTAACATGGTTAATTTTTTAAAAGCGTGATTAACGCAGTGCGTATTTTAGTTTGACCCAGCTGTGGCCTAGCAAGTGGTTGGAGAAATGGATGGAGATGCTGTCAGCGTTGCCAACTTAATTAGCAATTTTTCAGAGCCCTCTAGGAATTTTTTTTATTTATTTATTTTTTTCAAAAAAGCTCCTAGCGACCAATCTTTAGTTTTTGCCCAAACCTTATTTCTTTTCGCCAGTAGGCCAACTGTCTCTCTTTTCCACTGTGCACACATCTCTCTCTCACTCTCTACGTCTGCTCTGTTCAGTGAGCGGCTGAGCACATAAAGCAGCAAGTAACTTTTTACGATCTTTAAAACATGTCTTAATGCTCTATGTTAACTATGGTATCACTAGTAATAAACATATATTGCATAAAACATCTAACATTTAATAGATTATTAAAAACCTGAAAAGTATTCATTTAAGGTACATTTAGAACAGATAAAATAGTGATTAATCGTGAGTTAACTCATGACAGTCATTCGATTAATCATGATTAAATATTATAAAAATAAAAATGCAACATATAAAAATACTAAAATTAAATATTAATTTAAAATGTATCGAAACAGTTAAAAGCGGTAAATATATTAAAAACGTAATGCATGATGGCAGAAAAAAAAAAAAGAATTTTAGCTGGCCTGGAGCATAATTGAATGTTTTCACATTTATTTTTTTCAGGCACCTAAGGATTTTGAATTTGAATTATTTGAAGTTCTTGCATCAAATTTAAACTTTTAATTTTTTTAATTTTCACATTAGACAAATGAATATATCATTGTTATAGCAATATTATATTCTAATAATAATATACAAAATATATTCATTAAGAGATTTTATATTACATTAATATAAAATATATTAATTATATTAATATTACATTAATATAATATCCAATTCATATATTACAACTGGCCTTTTAACTAAAATAATATCAAATATTCTTTATGATAACATTATAATTATAAGAACATAATACTGCATTCTAATATTATGCTACTTATTAATATTTTCATTGTACAATATATTTATATTATATATTGTAGCATTATATCTGTAAAAACATAAGAAATGCTATTATATATATATCCAATTTTATAGCCGAGAAAGTATTAATGCAAAGATAAATCTGTTCTTTTTCCATTTGCTTCATGTCTTGGCCTTAATGGTGAATGTCATTATAGCACTTCTAACATTACGGTAACCCCTGCGCATATTTCTCACTTGCATACAAATGTCTGATAAATGAATTCATGTAAATGCACTTAAAGGGTTCAGAGACCGAGGACTCAAATGTGAAAACACCTTCCATTGTCAAAAAAAAAGACTTAAATGGCTCTGAAAACTGCAAAATGCACATTCCAACGACAGTCAAGCGAGAGAGTTACACGAAAAGTCAAGTTCTCTCGCACCTGACTGAACTAAGAGAGCTTGTTCCAAGACTCAAGATCGACAGCAATCTCCACCGACTCCGCCGGGCTCCTCTGGGCTCGAGAGATCCAGACGGACGGAGCGACACTGCCTTGTCAACCGCAGTCGACACAGCAACGCAACTAAAAAAGGCCACTCGTTCCTCGCGCTGTTAAAAGACTGTTACCTTCACAAGTGGCGGTCCGGGAAAATAAATCGTTTGGCAAAGTCCGCTGTGCAATTAAAAGGGGCGAGCACGAGCTCCCACTCGATTAATTAGCGGCGGTACGGTCCGTAAGGGCCCCCTCGGGGGTCCGCGCCTCCGCCTCGAGCCCGAGCGAGCGAGCCGGGTGAACAAATGGACGAGTTTCTCGCCTGACAAACAGATCCCCCGGGGGGGAACATAAAGTTCTCGCCGAATCTAACAAGCAGCTAACCACAGAGTCCCCTCTGACAGACACCCACAGGACTACTCCCACTACAGACACTGTTTCAGGCCTGAAAGCTGGTGTGCTTTTGCAGTTCACACTCTTTAGGCTAATTGAGACGGATGCAATTTAACTTTGCCGACTTTATTTAAGCTCGCGTAGCTGTGAGGAGTCCTCCTGTAGAGCGAAGCTGTTTACGCCTCGGCCAGGATAAAGGTGCATGAGGTCAGTGGAGTATAGTGGTACTCTGATAACCCCTGACGGATGAGAGAAAATAGTGTTGGCGTATATCGTCTCATGCTCACAGCGGGTTTAAACGCTCACAGATTGAACCAACAATACCTCCGCATGTAGGAGAAAAATGGAGTTTATGGAGACTCTCCTGTCCATGTGAATCATCTTATAAACAGGTTTCTGTGATTTCGTGGTCTGTCGTACTATAAAACACTGCACCAAACACACGGCAAACACAAGCATGTCGCTGGTACTCACAAAATGTCTGGCAAATTAATTCCTTGTCCGCTGTAAACCAAATGGATAACCGTGTTAAATTTGGCCAGTGAATCACACAAAAAGCCACACAGCACAGCAGCTCCCAAAAACAGTAAGTTACCAGAGCCATTTTGGCACAAAACGCACTAAAATGAACAACACAACAACACCAATGTTTTCAAGCAACCACATCACAAACAGGATCTTTACCAGCGCTGGGCAGTAATGCAATCCGGATGTAATCGTTACTTCTGATTAGATTACGTTTTTTAAAATGCTCAGTTACTTTTTTATGGATTATATGATCACAAAACGATGCACGCAATGGCAGTGCATTATTCATAATGGACTGATTCTCCCATTCTTTTTGATTGTGAATCATTGAAAAAAACCACTCGCTTCAGTGATTCAGAGCCGACTTGAGAGACTGTAACTTTACGCACGGCCCACTTTCAGGTTTAAAACTTTTAAAAGACTCTTAAAAAGAGCTGTGTTACACGCTGCATGAAGCTCATTTTCAAAAATCAATAATAGGGGCACTTTAAATCTATAAACGAGTTATGTCAAAAGTAATCTAAAAGTAGTCATTATATATAAGCAAACTTGATTACATTATTAACTACAATTTTCAGCATGGAATTTATAATCAATGACAAACTTCAATTTATAAGTGATCCACCCAGCACTGATCTATACTCTGATGGCAACAGGAATGGGAATCGGTAGCAATTTGGTCTCATGAATGATTCTTTTGTAATTTTGAAGAAGCCCAATGTCTTATAAATGAGCTTAGCTATATAACAAACACAAATAGGTTTATTTTTATTTAATACAATACTTAAAAAAAAAGATTTCAGTTTAAATTAGAAAAATATTTGTCAACAACAAGTGATTCAATAGGTCTGTAAATTGATTCATACAAATCGCTCATGTGATTCTCATAAGAATCACAAACAAAAGTTTGGTAACTTTTATTATAATCTAAAAGAATGCCTACTTTACCTTGTTTGTATTTTAGGCTTCAAAATTCAAAAGCTGCATTGATTTGTGAAGATTATCGTGATGACGTATATTGATCATGCATTTTTGTTGGTGTTGCTTATTTTCTGCAGTAACATAAAAACCAATGGAAAAAGAGTTTCCTTAGTTTCTTTGGTTTTGTTTGTTTTTTGGCCGGGAAATCAGGGTGATGCTAACTTATGGGTTGGCCTACAAAGATGCATCATCGCTGCAGCACTTTATTGGATCAACATTTGCAGAAGAACAGACATTTTTGACAAGAACAAGTATTTTTTTAAATAATGGAAAGAGTTCAGAAATACAAAAAACAGCTTTTTGATTCCCAAACCAAGCCGACAGACAAAACAAATCATAACACTCACACAGTCATGCAGTCTAGGATGCACTTTATGGGTACTAAAATTGGAAGTCTAATTCCACTGTGATAAATCAAATTTATTTTTGTTATGAATTACATGTAACAAGTCAATGCTTATTATAGCAACATATGAGATTCATCAAACCAACAGCCGGAAGCACAATCTCTTTACTGTGATGTAAATGTACTTGAACGGTTTTAAAGCCCGAATACTCGTTCTGTGGCTATAATAAGCATACGAGGAGAGCGCCCAGCTGTCCCATACACACGTGCTGTCACACAGCGGCCCCATCCAGGAAGGGGCAGAGAAGCTGGGCATCTGAGGGAGGTTAAGAGGCAGGTTGGGAACCTTAGGCAGAGGAACGCTGGGCAGATTGTTGGTGATGGTCCTGCCGGAGATCAGAGAGTGAAAGAGCAGAAAGCCCTGAGAGGAGGCCGACAGAGTTCATCAGATTAAGAGCAGAATAACCGGCTGATCGCTCTGAGGCTTACTGACAGGGAAGATATGAACCCGTTCAATGCTATAATGTTTAGTTTGGAGTTGTCGAATATATATATATATATATATATATATATATATATATATATATAAAATAAATGTAGACTTAAAGCATCAGTAAAATAATTATTAGTATTATAATTAATAAATAATAAATGTTATTATTATTTTAAAAACAAATTCTTACAAATGATTTTAAAAGCAATAATTAACAACAACAACATCAACAGTAATAATAATAGTACTAACTTATAATTATTATGAATATTGCTTACAAATGATTATTTAAGGTATTAAATATAATAATAAATAGTATGTAATTGTTAACAGAAATATTTTGAACATATTTTGATTGGGTCATAGAAACAAAGACAAATAATAATAAAATAATAAAAATAGTGTAAGAATTGTTTTTATTATTATTATTAATAATAAACTATTTAAAAATCTATATTTTGATATAATAATAAAAATAAGAATAATACCAAAACATGTTATTATTACTATAATTACAGCATTTTGAGCATAACCTTTGGTCAGAGGCAAAGTGCGAGGTGCGTTTATTTAGTGCAACTGATTATAAATAACGCTAGCAATAATAAATTATTAAATGTGAACTAATAATAATGATAATGATGATAATAATAATAATTAATAGAAGAAGCCCTAAAGCGTTTTGATTATGTCAGAGGAACTTAAAGGAAGATTTTTATGATTATTACTCTTTTTACATGTACATCCCAAACATAAAAACAGTAAAGTCATCAGAACAGCGTTAAGGTCCTACTAAGCTCTAATTTTACAGCCAATTTTTTCGCATCCACAGGAAATTGTTTGGTCAATCGAATGATCACGAGCCATGTCTACTACAGCACAACCTACAGACATCCTTTCCTTTCTTTCACCTCTCTCCAATCATCTTTTCAGTGTCTGTAACATCAACAAGTTAATAGGCTTGCTATAAACAGCCTGACATGTCACGGTATTTGTCTAAATACAAAGAGAACGGATCAATAAGAAAACATGCATAACAAAATCTCACTGGACTCTAATGGCTCGCCGTGAAATGGGCTCTTACTTCACAGACTGCCACGTCTCCTGCTCAAAGCCGCGGTGAATGGACTGAGCTATTGAAGACTCCATCAGGTCAATGTAGCGCACCACCAGAGGGATGTACAGGTCCTGGAGGTGCTTGTGGAACGTGCCATTGCACAGGTGAGCTGAAAAACATAAGGATGAATGAAGGCTTTGAGACAGTACCCATGTGAACATTACTGCACATTACCAGGCAAAATATTGGGAGAAAAACTAAATGTAGACAACTTTAATCGTTTTGAAGGAATAATTTAAATGATACAATATATGCTTTCTTTTTGGTGTTGAAAATCAGTGTACCAAACTAGTATAGCAAATGAGTGAATTTATTTGCATAACGGTTGTAATGCTTTCTGAAAGTCATGTAAACATGGTTATATTGTGTTGCACGTGAATGACTAAAGGTTTTGTAAAGTTTTTGGAGAACTGCCATGTTGTACAGTTTTATTACGGAGGAAGGTGGGGTAAGATGTGTCACGCTCTTAATCTAGCAAATTGTTTGTCCTTTTTTAGATGTTAAATAGATATTAATAGTTAATAATAATAATTATTCAGTTGTAAATTATTGTAATTAAGAATGTGTCCTATGGTGTGACAAAACAAAAGAAAAATTATATAAATAATAAAATGTATATACATGTAAATATTTTCAAACTATATGCTGTATGTGTGTGTGTATATATATATATATATATATATATATATGTATGTATAAAATAAATATACACAGTATACATATACATATATTTGACAGCACAATCTTTTGCATGCATATTTGCTCTAATTCCAAAAAACCCCAAAACAAAACAAAAATACAATCTATGACCTTCCAAAAGAGGAAAAATGTTGAGAGATTAAGCTGGTCAGGAGAGAAAGACGTCAGACACTGTATTAAAATAGATTATAATTAACCTATTTTCCGTAATTTAATGCCAAGGTGATAAAACACAAAGTATCGTTAATGTACATTAATGTTTTTAATTAAAACCATAAAATATATAAAATGCACTTCAAATTCACGCTAATTGTTCACATTTTTCACCTACATTTTGAGAAATCATATTTCTGTTACAGATGATTCATTCTCTTTTCGGTTTACTGCATGCAGCCTGAAATGTAATTAGTTTACCTCTCATCTCTCAATTCATTTGACAGAGGAGAGCGTGCAGCATGTAAAAAGTGGCACAGCTTACCCCACACTCCTGTACATGCAAACGCACTCAAAGTAATTAAAGCACTTAGAAAGAAATGTGGGTCTGAGAGACAGAGAGAGAGAGAGAGAGAGAGAGAGAGAGAGATTCATGTCTCCTCAGGCATCATTAAGTGTAATTCCCATCTCTCTGTTCTTCATCATTAACACTAGCCTTTTTACTCTCATGGGTGTTTGAGCTCATTTCCCAACCATTTAACAATGATGAAACTCATTTGAGCATTTAGTGTCAATGTCACAACAATTTTTTTTGTCATGTGCACACACTCAATACCGTAAAAAGCACGCACAACTGAAACTAATCCCTGCCTGAAATCAGGGAAGTAAGAGGTTTGATTTATATTTATATGCTATGGTGTTATCTGCTCTCATTTGGTGGCTCTAAGGCTCTAACATCTGATAAATTCAGCGCCTAATTAAGACGTAAAGTATACATTCTAAATAAAGGAATTGTCAAGAAAAGTTTCAAAAAGTCAAGGTAGCACTGAGATTTTTTGCGCCCTCGCAACAGCTATGTTAATTGTCCTAAATAATACCACTTTATTTAGGTGGTTTGAATTCAGTCAAAGTCACATTCAGCTAAGAAATTCATTACATTTTAGTCTCTAATTGTTTGAATAAAATGGAATTCCTTTTTATATTGCTCAAATTATTCTGTCTAATGTTTCAGAAAGATTTCGTGTGTACTTCATGAACAATTTATTAAATATCAGTGTCTGATAATGACACGACGTTATCATGAACTAAAGAAACGATTAATTGATCATTACATTTTTTTTTTAAATCAATTCTCTGATAAATATAAAGTTTAAAAGAACAGCATTTATTAGAATTTTTTTTGTAACATTATAAATGTCTTTACTGTCACTTTTGATCCATTTAATGCATCCTTGCCGAGTAGGAGTATTATTTTATGGCTTGCGTTATTTTTATCACACTGGACAGAAACGCACCTGTGGGAACGTTTTTTGCGAAGCGCGAAATACGCGCCATGTACCGTTGCCACGCCACGTACGTTTCGCAACATGTTCAATGCCCACAGAGCTGCGCTAAAAGGGTTTTGTTTTCAACCAGAACAGACAAAATTTACTTACGTTAGTTTTGTACGTTTTACCACAGACCTGAAATGTCCGTTGAGTGAGATATAACTCTAATGTAACTAAAATAACGTACCATTTGCACAACACCTGAACCTATCCCACAGCGCGATCAAAAGCTAATATGACACAAAAACGGTCACCTTTCAGCTCTTTCATTGCGAGTCACGTTTTTCACGCGATTCATACCCAACCATCCTGCATCAAAGTGCATTGTTTTCTAGCATATCTAACGTTACATCCCGAATGAGAAACATTTAAAGCTGTAATCATAGCTGTGCTCACTGTTTTAGCGCCTCTGGTGTTCATTTCTATGTAAGTATTCTGCATTTTGCAGAAAAGGTCCCGCGGGTACGTTTTCGTTAAGAGAACAACGGTGCATTTTACAAAAAGCAACCATGGTCAATTTAAACAGGCAAAAATAGTAATCATAAAAATAAAATCGGAAATTTTCAACATGTGGTTGAAACGGGTACTGCAAAAACAAAGGCATTCCACCCCAGAACACACATTTTAGATTTGAATTAATGGCTATAGCATGTAACCTTGACAGCAATAAGTTGTGTTTTCCGACAACTGGAAGTAGGCAGGATCAGACAGGTTAAAGGTAAAGGTACGTAACGGGCACTGCAATTCCAGCCCAGAATCTGCCCGAAACCCACAATTCAGAGTAGAATTACTGGCTATAGCATTATTTCTCAGAGAAATAACATGTGTCCGAAATACCTACAAACATAATACATTATTTTTTGGCTTTAGAGGAGTCAAAAACTTACATACAGCACCTTTAAGATTAAAGAGATTCATTTACCAAGATTAATTTAGTGAGAACAGGGCAGAGGAAAGCAATACGACTGGATCTTTTACAAGAAAGTTCATATATGAAACAGTGTGGGAGTTCCCTATATCTTTTTGCCAACTGTCTGTGTTATTAGAGGCTGCCATTTCCATTGTCATGCTCCCCAGATAACCGACCGTATCTATTCCAAATCAACTGCTGTTTGAACGAGACAGTAAAGCAAATCTCTTTATCACCGTCGCAAATGTCGAAGTCATGCAAAACAATCTCTGTAACTTCGACTTGGCTCTAGATGCTGTTCTATCAATAGACCAAAAGCTCGTCGCGCAATTAACTCCTTGTTGCGAAGGACTCAAAACGGTCTCGCGGAAAATTTCTTGTTGATTAGAAGAGATGCCGGTGCTCAGGATACGTCGGGCACTCTGGGATTTGCAAAAAACGTGCAGAATTCAGGTGACATGGAGATAATGTACTCTCCGGTGCCGGTAACCGATCACACTGTATATCTAATTAGCGTGTTGACAATAACAGAGCACAGCATGTTAACCTGTTTGCCTAACAAGTATTGTTTTCCAAAGCGACACTGGCGCTAATTAGTGCGCTTAACGGTGAGAATATGAGAGCAGAACCTTGGACGAAGGTGTTGAGGGAAAGAACGGGGGAAGAAAGGTAAACGCTACACACGGTCAGTGCGGAGGAAGTTGTTGAGCAGCTGAAAGAGAGGGAAACTGTCCCACGAGTCCTGCTGCTGGACGGCCAGCGCTGCGTCCATGTCCACCGTGTACAGAGACAGGAAGGTCTCGGCGTGCTCCCCCATCGCCTCGGGCCACCAGGAGAAGGCCTGCAGAACACAGACACACACTCTTAAAAATAAAGGCCCTTTGGTGACATCAGTAGTACCACAAAGAATACCATTCATTCCACAAAAGATTCTTCAGAGTGGAAAAAGGTTCTTTAGACTGTTTTCTAGGCACTGAGAAAAGACCTTTGGGAAACCAAGACTGGTTCCTTCTATGGCATCGGTGTGAAATAAAAAACCCTTTTGGAACTATGTATTGTATTAGAGTGACTTTTATCAGGTTATTTATTATTATAGTCATTATTTTTAATTGATTGTATTTTTCATATTTTCTGCAGACACTGTCGCCAGGTCTTCCTGAAATCAATCTAATATATGCTGATTTGGTGTTCAAGAAACATTTATTATTTTTTATCAGTGTTGAGCTGTTTAATATTCCTGTGGAAATGGTGACTCAATATTTTTGTTGTGTGTTGGTCTTTTTCATTGGATATTGGTTTGTCTTTGTTTTATTCATATTTATTTATTAGTTTTACTCATTTTAGTCGTTCGTGTTAAACTAAATGAAAATGAAAAATGTTACCTTGGCAACTAGCTGAATTTATTTATTTATTAAATTATTATATTACAGTTTATGTTGTTGAATGTTTATTTATTTATTTTTAAACTATTTTAGCTTTAGTTTAGATAATAACCCTCCTGGGAACAAAGACCTGATCCTGGCTTTGATCAGCCATCAAGTACATTTTGGTAATTATTATTAATTTATTTATTTTCCAATAAGTCTTTGACTTGTGAAAACAACAAGAGAGACAGTTGTCAATTAACTTTCTATTTAAAAAAAATATATAAGTTTGTCAATTATTCTCTACTGGGGAGTGGGCCAATATTATACACAAACACAAAATGGGTTAAAATATATATTTAGGCGCTCACATTTTTTTTTTTGTACAAAGATGGTCTTTCCCTAATCTTAATGTTTTTGTTAATCAAAATGAAAATGTTTTTTTAATTAATGCATTTTTAAAATCATCTTAACTGACATAACGTTTCTCCATATAAGAACGTAACTATTAATTAAAGTGTAAAATTCTACAAATATGCTACATATTCTATACATGCGCAACACACAATTACAAGCAATAATGCAAAGTATAAAAACAAAAAGAGCTAAACCTGGCACATAATACTTTGATACTGACAACAAAGCACAATAAAACATGGAAATGATGAAACCACAGTAAAAGCCAGTAGAAGTCAAGCAATACAATGATGCGACCTTGAAAAGAAGCACACAAAGATGGAGATAAATACAGAGAGAACAGAAGGTTGCTTCTGTGCCTGCTTGCTTGCTTGGTTTTGTAAAGTGTTACTTCTAAGCTCTGTGTGTGTATATAGTTGTACAAACCTCTAACTTCAAGTATTACACTTTGGTCATATCAAGTATTATTTGTGCTACATGACAAAAAAAAAAAAAAAAAAATCATACAGCCTCTAGAGGAAAGCTGACAAATGCAGTACATTTCTAAAATGTGTGTTTTCACTATACAATTGGTATTGCATTTCTTAAATTGCAAAATGTCAAATGACACGTTAAAATTAAACATCAAATCTTTTACATTTCTGACCACGCAGAATGCACTCGAAACGGCTGGACTTAGACAGATGAATCATGCAGAGCAACTTTACATTTGAAAGCAATCTTAACCTAAAGAAGGGACTGTCTATATTTAGGGTAACGTAAAATTAAATAAATCGCTCTCAGAAGAAAATACTTCTTTAGTAATTTACATTAACATTTTCCTAAATTCACACTAGTTAACACCATTGTCTCCCTAGTGTATACTACGAGAAACAGACGATTAAGGTCATTTAAAAAAAGATTTGACTATCGATTTTAACCTCTTAATAAATAAATAACTTTTAATAGCTAAATAACCATCTAACGAACTTAAACATGGTCGGTACCAATCACATGCACGCAAAATCAAGTCTGTTGTTTTTTAAAGCGTTCCACATCTGGAAAAAGGGTACTAAAAAGTCAAAAAGTGGAAGTTCAAAGAAGGACAATTATCCATCCACGTGTCTTTTATGGTCGACTGCAGCAGACCAGAGCCCATAAATCCTGCTGAATTCTCCTGAGAAAAGGGAAAAATTCAGCGCCGTCCTCTTACATTGTGTCGAGCTCTTTATTGTCTGCCAGTATGTGCATTGAAGGCCCTTCTGAAAAGATCCAAGTCTATCAATGCATTTCTCTCTTTGCATTCTTCCACAGGCTGATTCCTGGGGACGGCTGCAGCGAACTTAATTGAGAGCGTCAAAGAAAGCCTGTCCATGTTGTCTTGTATTCTTTACGCCGGTGCACGAGCCAAGAACTTTCCGTCCTAAGCGGTCGGTGTCGAGCAATGAGGATAAAAGTGCAATCAGGCACGGCAAAGAATATGCGGTGGAGAGGAGAATGCTGATTTATTGAAGGGGTGCTATTGTGTATGGAGATTCGTGTGAGAGTGTGTGTGTGTGTGTGTGTGTACGCCACTCTTGTCTGACTTGATGTTTTACAGTCGCTGGCCTTGAGGGAGCTTGTCTTCAGGGCTTTCAGAGGCAGTTTTTGTACGGTGTGGAGCTGACAAACAGCAAAACCAATCGCTCACTGCTGTATCTGTTTAATTTAAAACATATTCAAAACACCTTCCCCATAAAAGTAAAAAAAGACATTAAGGATAAGTTTTTTTCATCGTACAGTAAAATGTAATTTATTCCCGTGATCAAAGCTGAATTTTCAGCATCATTACCGAGTCACATGATTCTTCAGAAATTATTTGTATATGTTGATTTGCTGCTTAAGAAACATCTTTTATATTTATATTATTAATTAAGTTTATATGAAATATATTTGTAACTCTGTAAATGTCATTACTGTCACTTTTGATTAATTGAATGCGTCCTTGCTGAATAAACACATTAAAAATATACATAAAAATGACCAACATCCAATCTGTATATCTGCTTGTAAAATCTGAATAAAACTGATAAATGAAGCCGACGGATATTTCATGCTAATGACAGCACAACACATCACAACGTGAGAATAAAATACGACATCCTTACCTCTCTTCCCTAATGCATTTACAAACAGGAGCGGAAGAGAGAAAGAGAGGAAAAAAATATGAGACGGACAAAAATATTTTCTTTCGTTCGTATAACATATGCATACCGAACACGAAAACACTGCGCGCACTAAGACAACAATACTTTCCTCTTGCTTTCACTGTACAAACCTCGAGCGCAAACATAATTTCGCTAATGTAGATCTGAGCGCGCCACACACACACACACCTTGATGTTTCCTTAGTGACAGCATGTGGGACATTTGTCTCGTTAGGTACAAGCGTTTTGGCATCATTGTCTCTGTCGTCTGTGACAGCTGTTGGAAGCTCAAGAACTAAAAATAGCCCCGGTGCCTCTCGAGCAGATGTCTACGTTCACGTTTATTTTATTTAGCGAAACAATCACAGCTCTGTCAGCGACGCCTGAACACCTAGGATTGATCGGTTTCCTTCGATCTTGTATTTTTTGAATGCCGATGTGAGAGGGTTCGCGGGCGCTGGCCCTGTGCAGATGGGCCGTGGGCGTTGTTTTCCTGCGCCGCTACTATGAGCTGGCATTGGACGGGTAAGCTGTCACTCGCTAACAGCTGTTATGGCAACGTGGCGAAGTAAATGGACAGCGAGACGGTAAATGATCACGAGTCTGCTCTGAAATGATCATGCAATACCTTCTGGAGCAACATGCAACGCCAAAAGGCCTGATGATAAACAAAGATTGATTCTCTGTCTACGTGACTGAAGGCTTCTTTGAACATATGTTTGAAAGAGACGTCACAAGATCGATGCTGCGGGTGCGGAATATAGAAACAAGGAAGAAAAAGCATTGATGTGAAGATTAACCGGAGGCTTTCTTGGCAGTAAGTAGTTTGGACCGAGACAACGAGCCACCGGTAGCGAGTCTTTATGTAGAGACGTCTGTAGGATTTACCTCGGAGTGATGCTCGTCGTTCTGTTGTAACACTTCCATACACAGCTCTCCTAGTCTGATCATGTCCTCCAGCCTTTTCTCTGGAGACGCCTGACTGCTGTCTGCTGAAACACAGACATCACAACATAGCTGTCAACCACTCCAAACACGTTTATAGGTTAAGATTCAAAAGCAATGTGTCAAAAGAGCTTGACAATAAGAACTAATTCAGCTACATTAAAAAAATTATTTGGTTTACGTTTAAAAACATTTTTGTGTGTATATATATATATATATATATATATATATATATATATATATATATATATATATATATATATATGTGAAGAGTTCCTTTGTAAAAAGCGATAATTTTTTCTACAGAAATCACTTTTTTTTTTTTTTTTTTTTCACGTTTTATAGCAAAAGCAGATACGTTAACTTCAATAGTCATTTTTCGGCTTAGAATTTCATGTTTTAGAGAAAAAAAAAAAAAAAAAAAAAAAAAGTAATATGTTCAGACGGCAATGTAGATGCTGAACAAAGGTTTTGTTGTTGTGATCACAGACTGTATAGATGTGATTGCACGCAATACACAGAGCTTTTTCTCTCATCATTATAACACGCTGCTTTTGCAAGTTTCTGTGAAAACATTTCAGCTTTTATTTTCCTTTTATGCACCGAAGAAGATATCACAAGTTCATCAAGTTAGTCGAAATGATGCACCCTCGATTACTTTTAGTTCATTTTGACAAAACTCCTCTTAGGTAGAGAGTCTTTTTTTAAAATGAAAGTAGCTTTGTCATCTGACCCGAATACATTGTTAAAATTGACTTATTGGCTTCTGCTCAAAAACAACAAGGGCGCTTGTCAGCTTCTGCAGTAAAATGTGAACCCGTGATGCCTTGAAAGTGGACAATACTTTCTTTTTAGAGACAAAAAGTGCTTTATGTAAAAAATAATTATATTTAGGCCAATATATATCATTTTATGATGACACTTTATTGTAATGTATTGCAGTATTTTACTGTAAATTTTTGTATTACAACTGTAATATGGCATTGCAATACATTTTAAAATGTATTATATACCTGTGATATGGAATAAATGTCTATTTATGTCTATTAATATTTAAAATGCACTGCTCAAAAACAAAGTAACGCTTTCTCCTGGGATACGGATCAGTTAAGTAGCACAGGGGGTTAATCAGCTTCAGCTGCCTTGCTGTTAATGAACAACAGGTGCACTAAATGGACAACAATGAGACAGTCCCCAAAACAGGAATAGGTTTACAGGTAGAGGACATTTTTGGTTTTTTATAGTTTTTCAGTATTTTTGCATTTGGCTAGGGTCAGTGTTATTATTGTTAGCATGAGACAATACCTGGACGCTACAGAGGTTGCACAGGCAGTCCAACTCCACGAGAACGGCACATCAATACTTGCCATTACCAGAAGGTTTGCTGCGTCTCCCAGAACAGTCTCAAGAGCATGAGGAGATCCCAGGAGACAGGCAGTTACTCTAGGAGAGCTGGACAGAGCTGTAGAAGGTCCTTATCCCATCAACAGGACTGGTATCCGTTTCTTTGTGCAAGGAAGAACTCTACCAGAGTTCTACAAAATGACCTCCAGCGGGCCACTGGTATGAATGTCTCTGACCAAACAGTCAGAAAGAGGTCGCCTTGAGGACCCGATGTTGTCAGGCATGCATACAAGCAAGTGGAGGCCACACAAACTACTAAGCATCATTTGAGTTGTAAAAGGGATTAGCCTGCTGCATAATTTTTTCACGCTGAATTTCGGGTGTTTTTTTAATTCAGCCCTCTGTAGGTCGAAAACGCGGCATGCTTTTGTTCCTAACACATTACCCAGTACATATTAGTATAGATATCCAGGATGATATTTTGCCTCATTGAAGTCTGATGCGTTTTCAAAGCGTTCCTTGAATCTTTTTGAGCAGTGTATTTATTATAAAATATTTAAATGAGTTAAACTAGTGAACAAAAAAATTCTATATTCTTTGATGAATATGAATGTCAAAAGAACAGCATTTTTTGTAACATTCTACATTTTTTGATGTCGCTTTTAATATATTTATTGCATCCTTGCGGAATAAAAAGTTTGGTCACACATTATATTAGGTGGCCTTAACTACTGTGCCCTTGCATCAAAAAAGAAATATAATGTGCTTGTTGTATTCATATTGTATTGCCAAACACTTTTGCTGCTACTGGGGTGGGAAACGGGTAGAGTTAGAGACAGGTTTGGTGGTCTGGGTAGGTTTAAGGGTGAGTTAAGGTGTAAGGGATGAGTCAACAGTGTAATTATAATGTAATTACAGAAATTATTTACAGATTTTGGTACAATGTAAAAACATGTACACAATACGTTTACAGTACTAAATGATTCATTTACATGTAAGTACACAGTAGTTAAGGCCACCTAATATAAAGTGTGACCAAACTTTTTTATTCAGCAAGGATGCAATAAATACGTCAACGTTTCTTTTCAACTTCAGTGTATGCTTTTTTTGTGCTGGAGCCACTGGCAGATGTTCTGGATTTTCATATCTGAACAACAGGGCCAGCTAAAAAAAATAATAATAAAAAAACCTTACTGAGCCTTGAAAAGTATTAAGTGAGAAACCTTCGATCTGGGCATATTCAGTCAGCTGGGAGTAATTGATAAGCGCAGCTTTCTCCAGGCACTTCTGTACTATCTTGCGCATCTCCTCAGGTGGGACCGGCGTGGTGATGTCTTTCATCAGAACCTACGAAAGACTTCCTTATTATGCTTATTTTCTCAAAAGCTAGTACACACAAGACACCGATATAAGATGCAAAGCATGCACAGTTAATTGGCAGACACTCACCCTTTCCAGAAGAGAGAGCGTGGCTTTAAGAGCCCCCTCCGGACGCCCGAAGGGGAAACAGTACCTACGGGCCAGAAGACAAAGGTACAACTCGAGTGGTAATTAATTGATGGCTTACAAAGAAAGAATACAGAGCGCAAACTGAAGGAGTCAGTCATAGACCGCTGTTTCTCAGCTATCATGGGACAATAATTACATCTCTTAAATAGAGATGTTTTCCAAAGCCTGTCGAGGAGGGACAGGTGTCAGCGCGAATACGGACAATGCCAGGCGGGATGAATGAAGGCCAAAGGGAAGTGCTTCTCATGGAGGCGTCACACCACAGGTGTGAAAGTGTCCTCAGAACGGCCCTCAGTGAGTTTTTTTTTCCATGTGTACGGGGCAGGAGGCACACTTACCAAATGACTCAACAAGCTCTAATCAGCTTGGGTTGGGAACCGTGCTTAATCCCCGGCACGCCCCGTAAGGCCTCGTCCATTTGCATAATCCAAGATGTTGTTCGTAGCTTTTGTTTGAGTGGTTTTAGCTGGTTATTAGGTGTCTCTGCAACCGCGAGACTAAAACCCTCTTTACTAGTGTTTCCAGTGCGCTACAGGAGGGCCAGCGGGAGGTCGCTTCAAAACGAGGACCCACGAGGAGGGGGTGTGGTAAATGAGTAAATGGTACACTAAGATGTTATACAGGGGTTATCGGCCGATTTGGGTTCTGGAACCAGTTATTACACGGTTATTACATTGTAATTACAAGATGGTTTAAAACGGCGCTTAAAGAAATAGTTCAGCCATGAATGAAAACGTGCTATTGTGTAGATGTAGATGAAATTGTTCGTGAAAACAGATTTGAAAAACGTAGTAATGCATCAGCTGCTCACTAATGCAGTGAATGGGTGCCGTCAGAAAGAAAGTCCAAATTTAAACTGAACTGAGCTGGATAATGACAAATGTCTGTGAAGAAATTGCTTTTAAATCATCTATATTGTAAAAAAACCTTGAATATATAGGTAGCTATCGTTTAGATTTGTACATAGACGTAGTCATTGTTATGCCTCTGATTCAGGACAGAAGAGGATGTGGGAGCTTGTTCTACCTGAAATGTGTGATCTGCTTCTCCAGTAAAGTCAGCAGTCTACTCCTGATCTCCTCAAACTCCTCCTTCTCATGTTCTGTCACTGTGCCCATGCCGTCCGGTCTGCCAAAACAACAAGGAAACAGTTAATGTTCTGCTTAATTCTTTACAACACCTGTTCATTAATTCCAACTGCCCTTGAATCCCATGCTTCAACCTCATAATCAAAAGATTTCTCAAAGATAACTGTCAAGTTTTACAAATACTTCAGCAGAACTGAACAAAGCTTCGGCACA
>NC_056723.1:12274063-12275204 GCF_018831695.1 Puntigrus tetrazona
ATAGATAGATAGATAGATAGATAGATAGATAGATAGATAGATAGATAGATAGATAGATAGATAATGTTAACTGCTGAGTATGAGTCATTGGATTTGTGTACACAATGGTATTTCATGGAGGCCAAGGGCAAATCCAGGCAAAAGATGGGAGGCGTATCTATGTGTTTGTGTCTATTAGGCAAAATCAAGTCAAAGGAAGAATTATTTACAGAACAGTGCAGAAAGAGAGGATTATCTTACCATGTTCACAGTTCTTTCCTCCATAGCCTAATGGACAGTTACAGGTGTGGGTGTTCCATCTATTCACACATACGCCTCCGTTCTGACAAACAGCCTGGCTACAGAAGTCATATTTTGCTGCACAACCTGAATAGAATGGGAGAGCACGCTTTAAATATTAGGGTTGGAGTTTGACACCTTAATGGAGAGTTACAAGAGAAAGAAACACATAAGAAACACAGCCTCATCAAAAAATGTCATATGAGCTTTTTTTTCTGCTGTTTATGAACATTTTTTTTGCTGCGGTTCAGAAGGAAGTTGTGAGTTTTAAAAGTTAGAGTCTGTTTTCATAGTACTTCAAAATTAAGGAATAAAAAAATTCAAGGAAGATTTATCATGATGTGAACCCTACAGTTTCTAACCTGCTAAGGTGCCGTTGTTGGCAATAAAACTGGCCATGTCTATGGACTTGCTGTCAATAGTGAGGTTCCTAATGCAGCCAACAAAGTCTCGGTTCTGTACAGGGAAATCTTCAGGCAGGTTTGGGACGCCACCCAGGAGCAGAGGTCCTGTTAGATCCAATGACCTGCAAACATACACACAGAAAGATCCCTGAAAACTCAAACATTCTCAGATTTTAATTAAAACATTCGTAAGGTTTATGTGTGAGCAAATCCAGACCTTCGGGCCCAATGGCCAGAAAACAATGTGTTTAGTTCCTATTTATTGCATTCTTTTTGGTCCTTTTAAAAAAAGAACACAAAATCCCCATTCTCTCACCCCTCATTCATCTCCTTTTGTGTTTTAACAAAGACAAAGAACACACTGCTTTAGAAAAAATAAAAAAGATGATGACAAAACCTGCATTTTTTCTTTGTGAACACACACACACACGGACACAGACACACACAAACACACACAC
>NC_056723.1:12275304-12277760 GCF_018831695.1 Puntigrus tetrazona
TATATATATAAACAAATTTTATGCTGTCTGTTTTCAGTAAAAAAATAAAAAACATTCCAGGTTTTTGCATTATTTGACAGACGCAAAATGCAGTTAATGCCCTTCATAGCCAAATATCTTTTTAAAAAAAAATTTATCCAGCAACATCTGGCAGGAATGATCATATCCATCATATATATCACACATAGAAAGGCAGTCAGATTATTAGATTTCAAGGGTCTTTAAAAAAAGAAGAGTGCCATTAGAAAATAAAATGTGCGGAGCTACTATGGTGAGTTTATTTATGTTTTATTTAGAACATTGAGTTATTATTGCTTTATTGTAGCCAGATATGATGTGGGTTTGTATTTTAGCATCAGGGCTTCACACTGCAGTAAACCGCAGTACATTTCATCTACATCCATAAATCCATGTAGATCTGTGGGTTTATGGGTCAGCACTTACTACGAGCATATGGTCTGACCCCTGCAGTTGCATTTGAGAGGCTTTCCAGAACATATCTCCACTTATCTCCGATGGAGCTCCACCATCTCATGCCGCTCTGTTCTCCACACACAGAGACAATTAGCCTACAATGGCAAATCCCAGCTGCAGATAAGCCGGAGCGTGGTTCCATTGTAAAGCCCATAAAACTGGTTTGACATGCGACAGAGTGCAGATTGGAGGAGATTAGGGAAAAAAAGATGGAGCTGAGTGTAAGGGGAGTAGCAGAATGCTGTGTAATCTGCTGTAATGATCAGCTATTCAACACCCGACGGTAGTTAGCGTGCCTTCGTGTGCTCAAGTTCCCCGTCCTGTCACACTCTCCATTTCAGTGAACAATATCATGCCCTCAGGACTTTAGACGGTGGAAACATGAATGAATGTGGGAGACGGAGAGAGTGTGAGAAGAAAGAAACAAATGGTGCAACTTTTTCGGTAGGGATCACAACAAACATCCTAAGACAACACGAAATCACAACTGGGACTATTTACTTCCATAATCATAAACAGTCCAAAACAACATATAATGACTGTGTAGCTACTGTCCCACCCAAACATTTCAAAAGTTTAGCAAAAGTTTAGCAACTAAATAAATCTCAGTAAATGTTTCCTCTTGCTGTGCACAATTTATTGCAATTGTAATTTTTTTTTAATGTTGAACATACAATTTCAGTCTTAAAGGGATAGTTCATCCAAAAATGTAATTTAGAATTTAGTGGTGAATAAAGAGAAGAGAAGAGAAGAGAAGAGAAGAGAAGAGAAGAGAAGAGAAGAGAAGAGAAGAGAAGAGAAGAGAAGTTGTCTACCTGGTCTTAAACTTCTCAGTTACATTGCTGCCTACGAGAGGGTCAGAAAGCTCTTTTGGGTAACCTATCCCTTTAAATATGCCACAGTACAGAAGTAAAATAGGTTGTAAAAACAATTTTAAGTTGACTGAAAACACTTACTTCTTTTGGCCTGTTTGTGTGCCACGGGCTGCACAGCTGTAGTTCCCGATCTGTCCCCCGAAACGTAGAGCCATGGCCACATCACACTCATCGACAGCAACCACAGCAACCTTTTCCTCAGAGGGGCCGTGAGGGACGCCAAGACGCCCTATATTGGGCTTGAATAGAAACAAGTGAAAATGATAAAAAAAAACTTTGATTTGATGATTTTGATAACTGTTAAAATGTAATGGTAATACTAACTTATTTCTGTTATCTGAGAGAAAAAAAATTTAAGTAAAATATTTTATAGTAGGTCTAGTGTAAAAAAATGTATTCACAGTAGCATTATTTCTGCTTCTGGTCTTGTATTGGTCTGTTTTTTAAAAAACCAGTGTAATGAAGATCATATGTCACCACTAAACCTTTTTAAATCTTCTTACATCCTGGCTAAGAGTCTAAATGTTTGTGTATCTGAACAGCATCTCCACTGACATCTTTGTGAGTTTGGAGATAATAGGTTTTGTCTGTAATCTTTGACACACAGAATGAGATGACTGTTTGACCCTCTGTGGCGTTCTCAGCTCATCTAATTGGATTATGCCAACGAGACGCTGGCAAAGAGGAGATACCAAACAAAGAGAGCTCATCATTTCATGTAAAACCTCCCCAGAGACCCGAACTATTTCCACAACCCAGCCAAAATTTGTATTATCATCTGGCAACACCCATCCCCCCACGAAAGAGGTTTTTCGAATTTTCTCAGCTCATTAAAATTGATTTTGTGGTGCGTATGATGTGCTGAGTTGGTCTTTGATGTCTGCCCTGTGGTGTTAAAAAATGTCCAAGTGACAGATTGGTGCGATGTGAACATCACTCGCTCCTGAAGTTCATTACACCACTGTGGTCACTATTCACACTCAGATTTTAAACAGAATTATTTGCGTAAAATGAGAGCATAAGCAGACAAGTATTTTTCAAATTATTACATACTACTTCTACTACTACTTCCACCAATTTATTAGAATTATCTTTATTATTATTATT
>NC_056723.1:12277860-12279893 GCF_018831695.1 Puntigrus tetrazona
AGATATATTTAATATGTAAACATAACATTTATCTTAAAAAACTGGTTTAAAATAGGAAAAAAAAAACTATTAGTATTTTAAAAGTACATCACTGGGGCCTCTGTGACTTCAAACATAAAAACAGTCCTTCTCAACAAACCATTAGGATTAAAAGACTGCCAAAATGTGAATTAATGCAATGGGGTTTTTTTTAATCATCAAAGGATTGTTTATAAAAATTGCAATGGGTCACCACTACTGGGACACTTTAAAATGAGGAGACCTGACGCTTCAAAGCATCACTGCATTAGAGCTGCATGCCAATGTGTTTGCTTATTACTACTCAAGTTAAATATCTGAAAGTGTCTTCAAAAACACAGACAAAACAACACACAGAACAAACATAACAAATCAACGATCAATTGGAAAAGTCAAAAATTAATGCGGTCAAACAGAAGTGATTTACATCGTTTTTGAGTCACCGTTTCACAACTTCCTAGAAATCGAATCTTATTCGAAACTTTTGAATGTCAAAATAGAGATATATTTTGGTAAAAGATGAGAGACTGATTTCCGTACTTGAGCACAGCCTTACCATATGGACGAGGCTCCAGATGGAGCAAAACTTCATGAAATAAAATAAAAGCATATTCTGGAGATTCACAATAATAGGCTGGGGCGTTTTTATGTTTAAGTGCAACAGAAAAAAAACGTGTGCCATCTGGCGCTTTTAGAAACTCAGAGCATGTTATTGTAGTCCCGGATTAACTCAACAGGGGATCAGCTATTGTCTGAGTTCCCCTTCGGACTATATCGAACTTGGACTTGGTTAAGGGGGAGCCACGGCCACAATAGAGCAAACACAACAGCACTGAATCTCAACAGACGGCTTCAGGGTCGGATTTTTCATAAGTGTTTGCAAGTAAACGGTGCTCCAATCCAATAATACACTAGCTAACATACATGCTACATATTACATATACATAACATATATGCTACATATTTCATCAGTGTAGAGGTTTAAAAAAAATCTAAGAAATTATGGACCCTCAAAAATATACTTAACGTGATTCCTTTAGAGACTAATGTTTCTTTCTGAAGAGACTTCAGTGGCATTCCCTATGATTCAACTCTATGTTCTTTATGAGTAAACACTATTTTAAAGTTAGGCAGCATAGAATTAAGGTCGCTAAAAGGTCAGTAAGGAACCTAAGAAGGCTTGATGAGAGCTTAATGTTTTCAAGCAGAATTAATTGCTCGTGTAACCACAATATGGTGAGGTATTTGCAATTGAGCAACAAACAAACAACAAAGCACTCGAGAACTATTTGTTTCAAAACACGAAGAACAAGAATTTAACACCTTATTAAATAATACTAACATTACGGGTTACAAAACACTCTTAAAAACGAGACGCTGTGTAATGAGATGCCTGGGTGACAGAATAAACGCACCTAGCTTTTGGCCATGAAACATGACACATGACGTATTACACACGCACCAAACTTAAACGCTGCATCTCAGCAGCTGAAATTTGAGGGTCTGAAAACTGGACGGGATCAAAGAAGCAGAAATACAAGATGTTTCTTTTGACTGCAGCTCTTAGAAGATGCTGTGAACTTTGATACAGCTAAAGATGCCGCTGATATCACGTGTCTTCTTTCATGAAATATGGACGCACTGATCTCACCAAGAAACACGCCACTTGTGAGGCTCCGACTTTCTCTAGCAAAGAACTGATCGTTGGATTCAAGTGCGGATGAAGTGATAATAGATCGATTTTAGCGCGCGGTTCTAAAATGAAATAATGTATTTCAAAATGTATTTGTGGAAGAGTTATACAAAAGAAATGATTTCGTGGTACCTTGTTGTAGTAATGCAGATGTACTCTGTGCCACTGTCCATCACTAACCCCACCAGCTACGAATGGAGTCACTGTTGTTTTAGTTTCTCCTAAAAAGAAATAACAAGAAAGAAGAAACCAGTTTTGCTGAAATTCAAGAGTAATTCTGCTAGTGATAATTGAATAAGGAATATTTTAATATGTATAATAT